>NC_085867.1:25503922-25513922 GCF_034702125.1 Engraulis encrasicolus | reverse complement strand
AGTTGGTACTGCTGTTGCTGCTAGATAGTTAGCAACTTGGTAGACTGGCAGTGGGTAATATCACTACAACACAGTCTTTCTTCGGGTTTCAGTAAACGCACACCGTGTGAGGTGCGGACAATAGTAGACTCAACTTGATGAAAAGAATGGTCGTCGCACACTCAGAACTTCATGCAGTTACATGTAATAAGACCAGCGTTTTGACATACGCCTTCAACAGGGTCATCTTGTCGTGACCCTTCATGACCCCGTTGCAGGTGTAAGCCGAAACATTGGTCTTATTAAATTTAACTGCATGAAGCTCTGAGTGTGCGACGACCATTCTTTTCATCAAGTTAATATCACTACACAAACTAGCTGTGTGTTCACACATATTAGTCACTAATACAACCAACCCTAACTGCCTGTGTAAGTTCATTATACAGTAAGACATGATTGAAGCAAAATTGTTTTGCCTGTATTCACAAATTTCTCGTTATTTGCTAATAAGGTCATAATAAGGACCTAGTAGCACTGGATTTTGTTGAACACATGCCTTATAAGTCGCTTACGCAGTCAGTAATAAGGCATTTATTTGTAGCTAACATGTGAATTAAGAGTATTCTATAATACAGTGTTAGCCCTTTTTCATGTGCCCGTCCAATCACACAATGCTTCAGTCTAAGATAGCCCTCACACTCACTGTAGCATAAAGCTGGCTCTTCAGAATTTATGGAAAACTGTTTCTGACTGCAAGTGATATGAGACAATCTTTTGCCCTCCTCCCCTCCTCTCCGTCCAGACGAGCCCACCCGTTCCCTGAGCGGTCTGATCCTGAAGAACAATGTCAAGGCCCACTACCAGAACTTCCCCAACGGCGTGTCGGAGTTCATCAAGAACGAGTGTCTGCAGAACATCGGAGACTCCTCGCCCCTCATTAGGGCCACCGTGGGTGAGTACAAACAAGTGTCTGCAGACTATTGGCCACATTGTAGAGATTGGATTTATGGCTCTTTGACGGGATCCGGATCATAGTGGCTCCTCCTTTTTAAAGAGCCGTTAAAAAAACTGGCTCTTTTGGCTCTTTTTTAATGATTAATTCAGTGATAAGAATGTAATATTTTGACTACATCTCGCGGTAATTTTGTCCAAACAACAACGGATTATCCTCCTGCTTCTTAAGACAATTTCTGCCGCTCTTTAAGGCAGACAATTGTGTTTTTTTCAAATTTAAGAAGTCTTCATGACAAATGCATGAAATAACGGTAGAGTGACTCCCCCAGCTGTGATCCGGTTCCCATCGCTCACTTCTGGGAGCCGTTTCAAAGAATTGGCACGTTCGTGAACGTTACACCTCTACCACATTGGCACCTCCTCAGGGCCACTGAAGGTGAATAGAAACCGAGGTATCTGCAGACAACATCGACTACTCCTTGCCCCTTATCACTATGGGTGAGGAGAAACCAGTGTCTGCAGAGTACGAATGTGTTAGATGTAATCATGGTCATGGTTGAAAATAGTACTCTAATGTCCTACACACTATCCATTACACATGCGTTATATTGCCCACAACAGTTCAGTCATTCAGCTTTTATTGAGGTGAGTTTACGTGGGAAATTAGGTAAGAAGTGGAGCCAAATGTCTCAGGACGCTAGAAATCAGAGATAGATTGTAAATAATATACGTAGTACTTATACACACGTTGCCTTTTTCCTTTTTTCTAGACACACTGGTTCGGAATACAGGGGGTACGAACAGTGTCAGTCGAAAATAAAATAGCAGTTGGTTGGGGTTCAACTTCCAACACATTAAATACAAAAAATTAAATGATCTGTGGCACAGCTGTTTCCATAGCGAATGTTGTAGCACCCCTGACCTATGCCTCTTAGCGGTTAGCATGTCTGTGTGTCTGCCACAGCTGTTTCTCTGGCTAGCCCCTCCACACTGACTCTGCGCTTACCACTGAATAGGGGTTATAGCTGGGTCATTTTGAGTGTCACCCAGCCTTGCCAGCTAATGCTAAAAAGCGGTTACTACACTACAGTATTTTGGTCAAGAAGAGTTTAGACTGGAAATCGAATAATACTTAATACTTACTGCATAATACTTCCTTTCTGATTAAATTGCTTGCTTCCTGCTACTGTGAAAATACATAAGTAGCTATTGCTGTCACCACTGCAACATACTGTTTTTGAATAATATGACAGTGTTAAAGACACCAGTTATTCGATTTTTCCTTTGTGGTGCAGAGGTCTGGTTTCAATACTGTACATTTATTGATTAGATCACTGCTGGCGGGGGTTTCAAAAAATGGCTATTATTAACCGTCGAAACTGAAGCAAAAATGTGTCTCGTGGTATGAAAAGTGTGTTTTTAAAAATCTCCCTAGGCCTAAGTGCACTCATTCTGCAAACACTGCAATGTGTTTTGTCTTTTTTTCAGACAAAGAAATTACAGTATAAGCTTATCTCTGCAACGATTTCAGTGGTCAGTCGATGTCTTTTGCCTAAAACAGGGTTGTTCTCATGTGAATACTTGCTGGTCTTACCATTTAAAAACAGCCTGAAATGGCCGACACTGTACAACAGGGGAGGGGAACCTGTGTCTCGAGGGCCGTTTGCGGCCCTTGAGGTCATTTATCCGGCCCCCGATATGACTTTAATGTTATGCAGCTTCACATGAAATATGATATATTTTGTAAAGGAATATTAGAAATTAAATTTGCAATACAATTAAGTTATATTCGAGGGTCCTAGAGAAGGTGGGTACTGTTTTAAAGGTAGCTGCCTTCAATATAGGCCTAAAGTGCATGGGGAAATCCTGGTTTGTGTTCATAATACGGCCCTCGGAGGACTTTTACGGCCCTCAGATGAATTTGAAGTGGCCCCTCGAATGAAAAAGGTTCCCCACCCCTGCTGTACAACGACTAGAGACGGGCCCAGTCAGAGTGGAGCCAGCCAGGGTTACCAGATGAGGCTGATGATTTCTAGCCCAAAAAATGCTCAAAACCTGCCTAGAAGCGCAAAATCCCGCCCAACTCTATTGATTTCTATGGCAAAAATGGGGCTGTTTTTTCTGCTAAATGCCATTTTTACCCGCACAAGGCCATCCTAAGCAGCCCAATTGGGCGGGAAACAGCCCAATCTGGCAACACTGGAGCCAGCTCAGCCTCTTCTGTGCACAATGTGGCTCTAATTATATCCCCGAAACGCGGAGCGTCGGGGATGTAATGGTTTTGCGTGCACCGCCGCCGCCGCCGCCGCGTCCGCGTCCGCCGCCGCGTCCGCCGCCGCCGCGTCCTCCGCCGCCGCGTCCGCCGCCGCGTAAGGTCTTTCGTGTTAACGCGATAACTTTTGAACGGATGTTTGGATTTGTCCCAAATTTGGTGTGTGAATGCTCTAGGGCAGGTTCATGAACTGATTCGAATTTGGAGGTCAAATATTTCAAGATGGCCGAATTCAAGATGGCCGAATTTTTGTTTGGCCCATTACTTCTGACCGGGTGGATGGATTTGTCCCAGATTTGGTGTGTGAATGCTCTAGGGTGGGTTCATGAACTGATTAGAGTTTGGAGGTTAACACTTTCAAGATGGCCGAATTCAAGATGGCCGAATTTTTGTTTGGTCCATAACTTCTCACCGGGTCGATGGATTTGTCCCAGATTTGGTGTGTGAATGTTCTAGGGTAGGTTCATGAACTGGTTCGGGTTTGGAGGTCAACAATTTCAAGATGGCCGAATTCAAGATGGCCGAATTTTTGTTTGGCCTATTACTTCTGGCCGGGTGGATGGATTTGTCCCAGATTTGGTGTGTGAATGCTCTAGGGTGGGTTCATGAACAGATTACAGTTTGGAGGTTAACACTTTCAAGATGGCCGAATTCAAGATGGCCGAATTTTTGTTTGGTCCATAACTTCTGACCGGGTGGATGGATTTGTCCCATATTTGGTGTGTGAATGTTCTAGGGTAGGTTCATGAACTGATTCGAGTTTGGAGGTCAACAATTTCAAGATGGCCGAATTCAAGATGGCCGATTTTTTGTTTGGCCCATTACTTCTGACCGGGTGGATGGATTTGTCCCAGATTTGGTGTGTGAATGCTCTAGGGTGGGTTCATGAACTGATTACAGTTTGGAGGTTAACACTTTCAGATGGCCGAATTCAGATGGCCGAATGTTTGTTTGGACCATAACTTCTGACCAGGTGGATGGATTTGTCCCAGATTTGGTGTGTGAATGTTCTAGGGTAGGTTCATGAACTGATTCGAGTTTGGAGGTCAACAATTTCAAGATGGCCGAATTCAAGATGGCCGAATTTTTGTTTGGCCCATTACTTCTGACCGGGTGGATGGATTTGTCCCAGATTTGGTGTGTGAATGCTGCAGGGTAGGTTCATGAACTGATTCGAGTTTGGAGGTCAACACTTTCAAAATGGTGGAATTTTTATTTGGCCCATAACTTCTGACTGGGTGGATTGATTTGCCCGGTAACTCCTTAATTTAATGGTTCACCATTTCAGTGAATCTACCATATCAGGTAGGCCTACAGTGTAATAACCAGTGTAACTATATTTAATACCATGTAATACTAGTGTAATACCAGTGTAAAAATAGGCAATACCAGGTACAGTGTAATAACCAGTGTAACAATATGTAATACCATGTAATACTAGTGTAATACCAGTGTACAAATATGTAATACCATGTAATACTAGTGTAATGCCAGTGTACAAATATGTAATACCATGTAATACCACTTACACAAAAATAGCCTACATGATATAAGTACAAAATTGGTACATGGTGTCACACTGGTATGACGTGGTATTAAATATTGTTACAATGGTTATTAAACTGTACCTAATGTGGTATATCCACTGTAATAGTGAACCATTAAAACAGTGTTACCATTTGCCCCATTTTTTCCTTCATTTTCACAATAGTCATTTGGTTTTAAGCCTATGCACGTCATTGATCTATGTATAGATATTAAATACATTTATTTTATATTTTGTATTTATCATAAACGTTCATGAAAAGGTGGACGGGAGTGGTAGGAATGATTGGGGACTGGAAGCGTCGCGTTTCGGGGATATACCTTAAGCAGTCGAAGGCGACTGCACAGGCAGTCTAGTTACAACTGGGATGAGTACTGGAAAAATAAACCTTTTTATCACATACACTAATCCTATGCTATCCTGTTCTATCTTCCTTCCTGACAAAGTGCAGTGGAAAAGATGCATGACAATGCAGTATTTTTTTTTATTTCTAAGGAGGAAGCAGAGCTCTGCATTCCTGCTGTTGTCAGTCAATGCCTGTTGCTCAATAACATTATACTGGTCTGATCATTTGGAAATCAGCTCTCAAAGGTGCAAGTAGAGAGGACGTTTGGAGACAGCCCCATTGCATTGGAAGAGATAAAAGAAAGTGAAGTTTCTTTGTTTTCGTGTGTGAAGACAAAATATAGCCATACTGTAGTGTCCAGTCAGCGACTGTTTCTCAACGCTGGCTGATATGACCCTTTTCAAACCGGCATGTAGAGACAGAGAGGATCCAGCAATTGGAGACATTCCCAGTCAGTCCATTGTGCCAGTGTCAACGTTTTCCTAGTTGTTCCTGAAAATGGGGTCGTGTAGCTGGGCTGGATGTTTTGATTTATTTTATTAAAATCCACAAATGTTGTCCTATCATATCTTGAGTACTGACAGTGTACTACAAGAGGTAAACGGTAGGCTATGTAATATTGCTCTCCTCCTGTAGTGTAGTGTAATGCAGAGGTCGACTGGTCAATGCTTAATGCAGAGACTGGTTTCAGTCAGAGACAGGGAGACTCCAAGTAAGAGAGTAGCCTTGCCTACAATAGTGTCAAAGTGGGGGGCCTGGTTCAGTCGTTTGAAGTGTTTTCTCCCCCCTATCATTGACACAAAATGTGGTTACATTATTCCGATATGCCGCTATTCCTACATTGATGTCTATTGTCGGAGTACCGTCAGGAGATATGCCATTTCTGTGGTTTGTGCTACGTTGCTAAGCTTTTATCATTTTAGGGAGAGTGCAGTTACCCTAACCCTAATCCTAAACCTAACCCTGACCTTAACTCCTAACCCTAACCCTAAGGTATGTTCGATGTCGGAATAGCGTTATGTTTGAATAGCGGTTGCCCCCCCCAAAATGTGTAGCTAAGCAGTTCTGTAGTGGCTAGTCAATGTCTGGTCCTACCTGGCAGAGTCTTTGACCTCCCACCCCCCTGCATGATTTGACCTCCCACCCCCTGCGCATTAATTCTATCTTGAGTATTGCCAAAATGCACTCAAAGAGATAAATCGGTAACACTTTCTGTTACTGTACAGTAATTACTATGGACTTGCTGGGTAACAATAGGGTAACGGATGGAAGTTACATGGTATCTAACGTATAAAAAGGCGGGTAATTATTAAGTTAATACTAAGTAATACACATATCTCAAGAATTACTGAAACTAGTGCTGAGTATGTTCTGGGTAACAACAGGGTAACAGAGAGAAATTACTATTTAACTTCTCTTTGTTACCCAGCTTTTACCCCGAAAACACAGTAATTTCTTTCCTTTGCAATTACATGGTATGTCATTTGTAATTACCCCTTTTTTACCTGTTAGATACCACGTAACCTCTCTCTGTTACCCTGTTGCTACCCAGAAAGACCACATTAATTACGTATGGTAACTGTACCGTAAAATAAAGTGTTATCAATAAATCAAATTGTGGTGTTTTTTGACAGTAGAAAGAGTAGAAGTCCGTTCACTAGCCCCGCTTTGAAGGTTTATTCAAATCAGTGGTGTAGTCTACTTTTTATGGTGGGTATACTGTATATTTGATCATCTTTTGAAGTGGGTATACTGTATATATTTTTGCTATTCAAAACAATGGATCAATCAATTTTAAGTGGGTATACTGAAACCACTGAAATTAAGAAGTGGGTGGCAGTGGTGTAGTCTACTATTTTATGGTGGGTATACTGTATATTTGATCATATTTTGAAGTGGGTATACTGTATATATTTTTGCTATTTAAAACAATGGATCAATCAATTTTAAGTGGGTATACTGAAATCCCTGAAATTAAGAAGTGGGTATACTCCGTATACCCGCGTTCTACGCAGACTACACCACTGATTCAAATCATACAACGTTTCGACCCAACAGGGTCTTCATCAGGCATGTTGCAGGCGAGCCTTCAAAGCGGAGCTACAGTGTGCTGACTTCTACTCTCACTGGAGAGTGTAGCCAGCTCTGCCTAGTCTCTGCTGCTCAAATGGGGCTCTGATGAGGGAAGTCGATAAGGGGGAGACAAAGGGGTCAGTTGTGCCGGGCCCAGGGAGATGGGGGTCCCATTGAATGTATTTGGTTGGGGGCCCTTTCAGAGGATTTTGTCCTGGTCCCAGCCAAAGCTGTCAGTGGCCCTGGCTTTGGTTATAGCTGTGCTGTGCTGTACTGTGCTGTGTCTCCGGGGCTTCGCTACCTGATGAACACTGACCTTTTTCTTATTTAATTAAGAAGGACCAAGGCCGGCAGTCAAGACAGACAGACAGACAGACAGACAGTCCGTCCGTCAGGGAAATGAGGTTTCCAGTGTAGTGGGTCAGCTGCAGTTCAGTAACTAGATATCACCAAACGAAGAGGCGCCAAACTAAATCTAATTTAGCTTATTAGAAAGTTCAGGCCTGGTTTAATTATTATTTGATTTATTTATTTTTGCTTTTGGTGGGTGGGGGTTAGTGTGGCTCCAGTGTGTACAGTAGATGTATGCAGCATGCCAACCTTCTTGTGACAGGGCTGGATGGATCATGCATTTATTATACAGTGTCTTTTTGGGTTTGAAATTGTTACAGTGATAAGTACAAGAAGTACAAGAAATAGGGGTCCGCAAGGGGATACTAGGGGGGCCATGGCAGGTTGGCTGGAAAAGTATAGTAAAACAAAAGAAATAATTGAATAAACTTACTTGAACTTAAGTAAATCAATATACAAAGTAAACAAAACACAAGTTTGAAGACTGATGTAGGATATACTGTGACTGTGTTAACATTTTCTTCTTTACAATGTTTATATGTATTAAGTTTCCTGTAGGACTTGTTGTGAAAGCGGGTACACGGAAAAAAATAGTGTGGCACAGCCCATGTCGGTTTAGGAACGCCTGCTTTAGTGCACCCATGCCATAATATGTGGGTATGTTTGCCCATGGGCACCCAGGCCTGAATTGGGCCAATTGAATCATTTCCCAACCCTACCCCTTGTCTTCCCCTCCCTCTCCCTGTGTCTTCCTGTCTATGGAAGTGTGTAGCCATGGAAGGCTGCTTTCGGCAGAGCTAGCTGACCACTGATCATCTTTGGGTCATGGGAGCGTTAGTTGCATCAGGAGGCCTTGAGGTTTTTGACATCTTAGGCATGGTGCCTCCCCTATGGCCTTGGAGTGGTTTCCACAGCTCTTGTCTCCGTCTTGTTTCTGTATCAGGGCGTGCCGTGCACTCACTGCCATCTGAGGAGCAGGAGGTGAGATGGGTACCAGGCAATCACTGGAAATCAATAACGAAGACAGGCATGACATGACACTCACTGTGTGTGTGTGCGTGTGTGTGTGCGTGTGCGTGTGCGTGTGTGTGTGTGTTTGTGTCTGTCTGTGTGTGTGTGTCTGTGTGTGTGTGAGTCTGTGTGTTTGTGTGTGTGCGTGTGCGTGTGCGTGTGTGTGTGTGTTTGTGTCTGTCTGTGTGTGTGTGTCTGTGTGTGTGTGAGTCTGTGTGTTTGTGTGTGTGTGTCTGTGTGTCTGTGTGTGTCTGTGTGTGTGATTACAGTAGAAATGGAGGTGGGTGGAGGTTGTAATTACACTGGTTCATCAGGCGCCATGCTGTTTGTAAACAGCTCATGCTGAGCAATACTACAGCCCCTGAGGGGGGACCGCACCAAGAGAGAGAGAAAGAGAGAGGGAGAGAGAGCTATTGACAACTGTCTGTTGCTGGCACACTGCTGCGTCAGACGTGTGACGAGAACACGACTGATCACCCAATCATCAATATCCTCATCGACCTTTTTGCGCCGATCGATCGATCGCTATCCATTTATAATGTGAAGGGTTTTTTGGTTTGGAGTGAAAACATCTTGGCTGCTGCTGCAGCTGCTGTTGCCAGGGAGATGAGAGCAGAGAAGAAGAGAAGAGAAGAGCTGCAGAGAAGAGATGAAGCAGACAGTCAGACAGACAGACAGACAGCAGTCTGCTCTCATGGCTACAGACTCCTATTCCATCTCTGTTACCGTAGTTACCAACCACCGCATCACCGTCTCAGACGTGACTTATCAGAGTAATAAAAGGTGATTCTGTAATACTTTTGTCATCAGTAATAATCAAGGAGGTCTACATAAGGGTAATAATACAATAATACACTTAACTATTTCTAGTATCATCACTGAACTATATCCTTTCCACTGTGTTGGCTACCGGTGTTAGCAATCACCGTGTCTCAGACGTGACAAGTAGTAATGAGTAAGGGTTAACGTTCGGCGAGAAGGTCGCTACCGTGGAATAGCAGCACGACAGAGAGAATCTTTAGACCGCGGAGCGGAGGGGTCTTGTTCTCTCTGAAGTGCTGCTATTCCACAAAGCCACCGACTCGCCGAAAGTTAACCCGCTTATTATATGGATATACTTAAATGATTCACACATGGCGGGGACATTTCTTTAGGCCTATTTAATGTTAAGTCTATTATAGTTTTTAATGTCAAAAGATTGTTGCTGCGCAAAACAAAACAGTGCCGTTGTGGAACACTAGGCAACAGCTAGCCAGGACAACAGGTGTTGTCTATCACAGCAGCTGATTAGAGTCTTGTTGAAAAGTCGCTTTAGCAGTGAAAAGTCTTGTTGCCATTGACAGCGGTCTGTTATAGACCAACCCGTCCGTTATCGAAAAATAACAGACGTGCGAACGTCGGGGAGTCCCGTTGAAATCACTTAAAGTATCATCACTTAATAATGGGACCAGTGATGAGTAGGGCTGTA
>NC_085867.1:25493922-25498922 GCF_034702125.1 Engraulis encrasicolus | reverse complement strand
CACACTGTTGGAACATAGTAGAGATTGAAATTTGCCACCATTATGGGGCAATATCTAAAGGCGGTGCTCCAAAATATAATGCCTTGGTAGCTATGTTTGCTGTTTAAAGTCTGTATGTATCATTAACATTCATTTTAATGCTACATGAGTAAGAAGACCCTAACCAAGTCACCTCTGCACCCCCTTACCATCATATATGCTGTCTTTCAGACTGACCACTAAATCAAGCTGAAGTATTCATTTTCTATATAACCTGGAGGGTGCATGACTCCATAATTTTCAAAAAGGATTAAATATTTTCCATTCTGTAATCAGAGGACAGTTTCACATGTCTCCTAGGTCCATAGAATGAGCTTTTTTGCATACAACACTGTTAAATGTCTGCATCATGTGCATTAATCAACTGTTGTGTAATTTTTTGTCGAGAACTGTCCTTGATGGAGTGTCATAGTTTGCTTATTGACCACGAGTATGTCATGATCTCATAACTCGTGCAATGATTACACAGAACTCTATATTACGGAAATAGGCCTTATATGCCTGCAATTTTGATAATTCAATCTTTCTGTGTAATAGATAAGTAATTAGTCCCTCAAAATCTTCGCTGCTGAGTGCCACAGCCTCTATGTGATGGTATTTTATTTGTGCATTCATGTTGGCAGTCAATATAGTTCCTTTTAAAATATTCTTCCTTGTGTAATTTTTAGAATTATCCAACTATTACAACATGTTTTGGCCCTATCCCAACTTTTTTGAGATTTGTTGCATGGGTCAAATTTTAAGTGATCACATAATTACCTCAAAACAATAATTCTGCTCGACTTTAACAACTGATATGTTGTCTGTATATAATGCTCTACCTTATTAACATATTAGATGTTTTGAAAATGGCAGCATTTTTATTTTATTCACAGAATACAAAGTGTCCCAACTTTTTTGGAATCCGCTTGTATGTGTGTGCTGTATATGCCACCTGCTACGAGTACTGGGAAATTATAGCATGCAGTGAAGCTTTGGATTCGCGCACACGCATGCAGACTGGGCTGTACATGTATGTACTCACTTGCACGCGCAACATGTACGAGTTGTACTCACTCACAGACACTGATATGTGCAAGGATACACACACACACACACACATAAACACACACACATAAACACACACACATAAACACACACACACACACACACACACACACACACACACACACACACACACACGCACACGTGCCGGAGTGCCCACTCTCATCCACTCTCATGTACAGCATGGTCCTATTACTCTGAGTTATGGCCACTGGCCTTGCACACACTGACATGCATAAATCACACTTCTAGGAAGTGTGTGTGTGTGTTTTCGTGTGTGTGTGTGTGTGTGTGTGTGTGTTTTCATGTGTGTGCATGAATGTTTGTTTGTGTGTGCGTGTTGTTTTATGTGTGTGTGTGTGTGTGTGTGTGTGTGTGTGTGTGTGTGTGTGTGTGTGTGTGTGTGTGTGTGTGTATGTGTGTGTTTGTGTGTATGTGTGTGTGCGACCACGTACTGTACGTACATGTGTATGTGTGTACAGTATATCTGTGAGTTTGTGTGTGTGTGTGTTTATTTATTTGTGTGTGTGTATGTGCGTGTGTGTGTGTGTGTGTTTGTAGAGTAACATGTTGGATGCCACATGATGATACCTGACGGTCCCTGCATTGCGTTGGTCGTGTGTGTGTGTGCGTGTGTGTGTGTGCGTGTTTATTTATTTGTGTGTGTGTGCGCGTGAGCGTGTGTGCGCACGCGTTGGTGTGTGTGTGTGTTAATAGAGTAACATGTTGGATGCCACACGATCAGTGTGACACCCGAAGGTCCCCGCATGGCGTTGGTCCGGTCGTGAGTAGCGAGGTCACCCGTCACATCAGGGCGGCCTCTTCATGCCGCTGGCAGCAGCAGGGAGACGTCAGGTCTCAGGCCATCCATCAGGACTCCCTCCCATCCAGGCACCATGACAACGCATAGCAGGCAGATGGATACTGTAGTTAACTGAACAGACACGGAGATACGTTTTAGGTGTCTTTACCGGAAACCATGGTACACATTACATTGCATACGCATACGTTGCTAGACGTAACACGTCACAGCCAACCAATAAGCTGCTATCTAGTAGTAAAAGCCTGATCCATAACACTCCCCCCCTTCTACAATCTATGTTGTATAGAGAAATAGGCAGAAACAAATAACATGAACATTCAAACCTATCTGGTGTCTAAGAAGAATTACAGTTAAACTATAACACTAATACTGTCTACAGATTTAATCTGTCTGGTGGGTTTCGCATTCTTGGTGGATATCTGGGCATTGATATAGTCTCAGATTCCCTGCCCAGTCCTTCATCTTGGTTGAGTAGCGAGGTCACATCAGGGTTGCCTCTTCATGCCGCTGGCAGCAGCAGGGAGACGTCAGGCCATCCATCAGGACTCCCTCCCATCCAGGCACCATGACAACGCATAGCAGGCAGATGGATACACTTGGATGCTTCTACTGCTGTCTAAAGTCAATAGCACACCGTGTAAATAAGGAAGCAAACAGACAAACACCATAACAAATAAAACACAAAGATACACGCACTGCCTGCGGTCTCAATTCAACAGTGTGTAGTGTATAGGAAAGTGTATAGTCCGGTCAGGTCTTGTAGCCAGGCGTATGAATGCAATGAACATAAGCAATACAACCAGATACACACAGACTTATAGCCCAAAGGTTGCCGGTTCGATTCCCAACCCCCCTGATTAATGGTAATTAACGAGTGCTCTCCCCCATCCTCCTGCACGCACCCCAGTTTGAGAAACCCTGGTATAGGAATATTTTAGGATAGTGTGTTATCATTACATCTCCTAGCCACTGCTGAGGGCTCATGTCACCTCAAACAACCAGCTGCACTATATCTCCTGTTGTCTTATTGAACAGCACACGATATAAACAAGGAAGGATGCGGACAGACCCACACCATAACAAACATAAATAAATAACAAACACAAAATAACAAAACAACAACAATATCGCTGCCTGCTGTCTCAATTCAACAGCACATACACTACAGAGGTGTAAACAAGGAAGCAAGTAAGCAGATCAACACAATAAGAAGCAAGCAAACATAGATAAATAGATAAATAAAACACTCTTGAAAATGACAAAAAACATCACCTTCTGCTGTCTCAATTCAACAGCTTTCGCATACACAGCACACACAGTCGTGTAAACAAGGAAGCAAACAGACAGACCAACACAATAAACAAACAAGCAAACAAACAAACAACATCACACTAAATGACAAACAAACATTTCCGATTGGGTGTCATGGCAGATGGTGTTTCTGATGCCTTATGGGTTCATACATAGCAGCAGAGCCTCAGCTTCAGGGAGTGACAGCCATGCCATGTCTGTGAACGTCTGTCTGTCAGACCTGTGACATTTAACATTGATGGCCAGGCCCGTCAACAGGGGCGGGGTGTCAAAGGGGTTTGTTGTCCTGGGCCCAGGGAGATGGAGGGCTCACAATTGGTTCCCCATTACATTGTGTGTATTGGGTAGGGGGCCCTTTCAGGCGACTTTGTCCCGGGCCCAGTAAAAGCTGTCAGCGGCCCTGTTGATTGCTAATGCTGACGACACGACACATCATCCATCCGCCAACCCCCCCCTCCCCCACTGTGTCACTTTTCAGTCTCAAATGTCGGGTTCTGCAGACAGTGTTGGCTTTTCAAGATTTTCATGATGTTTTTAGACACTGGAATTTCTGATACTATTCAAAAGGCTGTGTTCCGTCTGGTTCGAGAACTGTGTGCAGCCAATCAGCAGTGCTCGTGTTGAACTTGTGTCTCGCCCGAGTCTGACAGCACATGACAAACTTGGCATTTGTTTTACATTTTGGTCTTTGGTTTGTATTATGAATGGAGCAGCATCACACAGTTGGATAGAGCTATGTGTAGCTGTTAGCATGGTGAGCCAGACTACTGTGACAAAATGAACATTTTAATCTGGATTCACTTGGCTCAGACAGGACTGTGGGTGGAACCACACCGTTGTTATGGTTTGAATTTCCTCTGCACCGCCAATGCTCTGACCAATCAAACCTAAAACTGCTTTTTTGGAGGGGTTTGTCTAGTTTAATAAGAAGTGTCATTTAGGCCAGACCAGACTGGCTGCGTTGAACTGCAAAGGCAAAGTGCAGCAACTACACATTTTGTCAAAATTGCGTTTAGACTGAAAATGGTCTTCATAACACCTCCTTTATCCTGTGAAAAGGCCTGATGGTCCACATGTGTCCGGTTTTGGAGATATTGCTCTGTCAAATTTGCAGTAATATCCCACCTGATACCAGTACTTTGAAGGCCCTTTCTTCAGTCACATTGTTGGTGTAGCTACTGTACTTTGCCTTTGTAGTGCAGCATACGATGAAGTGAATGTGTGTTGCACAGCACAGCGGGGAAACCTTCATACAGGCTGAGGCGTCAGTAAGCACTGTGCCACTGTAATGAAATAGCCAGTCTCTAATTTCACTTTCATTCGTAAGTTTGACTTTGTGTGACGGTGTGTCATTTTCACAGCTCTAAAAGGCATCGTGAAAGCTGGTAAATTAGCTGTGTAAAATACAGGACGAAACGTTTCCCAAATGGATGGTAAATTTACTGCCTTTACATCACTTTTGTCACACTTTATGAAGCAATTCCCCACAGTCACCTATTTTTGCTCTCTCTCTCTCTCTCTCTCCCCTCTTTCTCTCTCCTTGTACATACATTCTTTTTTCCTTTATGGCTGTGTGGGTTTTTGCTGAGGTGTGGTCAGAGTGTTTTGACAATGTATCAGCGGTAAATAGAGTTCAATAGGGGTATTTTACATCTCTCTGTTTCTGTCTCTGTCTCTGTCTCTGTCTCTGTCTCTGTCTCTCTCTCTCTCTCTCTGTCTCTCTCTCTCTCTGTCTATGTCTCCCTCTCTCTGTCTCTGTCTCTGTCTCTCTCTCTCTCTCTCT
>NC_085867.1:25483922-25491422 GCF_034702125.1 Engraulis encrasicolus | reverse complement strand
GCATTGCTCTTGACCTGACTAGCTGCGACGCTGAAAGTGTTGCGTCACTAGGAGGGCACAGCCGGGCTAGGTTAGGCCAGCCTTTGGCAGCTCACCAGCAGCCTCAGCACTGTGCCTGTGCCCACTAGGTCAAGCTCTGATTACTGATGGCCTTTTGAGGTGATGGAAGTGGTTTGTTTTGGACCTCCATGACGTTGGTTCCCCTACCCGCACAAGTTACGCTTGGCATCGAAGTGCTTACCAACCAACCACCCTCACAATGGCATCGTATGTCCTTTCTGCATGTGACCGCGTGTTAAACGGGGTTTGCAGTGGCACCTCAACTGAGGTACACTACAGAAAAGTAGCCACCACGCCCCCCTGTGCAACGATAAAACGATCCCTGGCTGCGGTACACACATGGTTCTCCCATGCTGTGTTCCAATACTCGTACTGTCCGCCCTTTCCGCACTGTGTTTGGGTACGCAGGGTGTTCCATTTCTAATCGCGACGGTAAAGTGTACTGTAAATTACCCGGATAACGCCCCCAAAACGGCCATTTTTCGAAGTGTGGTGTTACTGTACACTTTTCGCACTCAACGGCCGCCATGTTTGTGACGTAGTTGAGTGTCAGATCTGTCAAACGGTTGAATCTCCGTGATGACAGTATAGTTTTGATTCCAAAGACAATCGCCATGTGTATTAGAGGCAGGGCTAACTTTAAAAAGTGTTAGCATAAGGAACAGTGCCTTCCGTGTTGAATTGCATATTGGCGGTTGGTAAACTCGGATGTCACGCGACCAACCGTCATTTCCGTTAAGTGTATCAGACAGAACGGGAATCGGAATGTACTCGCCTCGTGAATTGCGGAGGGTGGAAAGGGTACTTCACTGCACTCAAACAAGGTACACAGTACAGAGGGTGAATAATGGAACACAGCATCAGGCTGAAATGTCCGTGAGCTGCCGCTATGCTCTTGGACTGTGATTGGTCAATGTGCTTGTAACAGTGCAGCGAGCACTTGGCCCTGATAGGTCAGTGGTGTTCTATTGTTCTACCTTACCGCAGAGATTTGAATAAGGAAAAGGAAAAACACGGTGGTTGACTTGGCACGAAATCACTGGAGTTTACGTGACATGGTGAAGAGAAACGGTGTTCTATTTCAGTAGTACACCTCCCAAAAAAAAACAATTGTAAAATATCCATAAAAGGCCTTGTGGTGGTAGCAAAGAAGCCTCTTTGTTCGTTTGTAGTGTGGCATATCTAGCCCCTGAAACAGGGTTCGCTAATATCATGTAGAGTTTGAATGGGTTTGGCTGACAATTGCTAAGCTAGCTGTTAGACCAGGGGTGTCAAACTCAATTTGGTCCGGGGGCCGCATACAACCCATGTGGACCTCAAGCGGGCCGCATTACTAACATCATCGCCAAAAAAAAAAAAACGTAAAGCAGAGGATTAGTGTTCAGTGCTATCACGTTTTAAGTGTGTTGAATATGTAGAAAGCAATGCAATACTGATAATCCTATGCAAAATTTCCTTGACTTCATTCATTCATTGATAACCGTCAATGAATTAAATAAGGGACAGTTGTTTTTGGTAGGGGGTCTGGGGGTTTTCCCCCCGAATTTTTTTATTTCTTAGATGTAATTTCCTGCATTTTCACGCATTCTAACATCCCGTTTCCAGTTTCAGCTTAATAGGAACCAATACAAATCCAATTATATTTATTATTTAATTACAACCAATACCAATACACTATGAATAAGAAATATTAACATTTTATCTCTATATATGAAGTCTATAATATATGAGCTTTATCAAATGCCTGCTACAGTACAAATTCACCATTTATAATAGAAGTGTGATGTGCACTTTACTACATATATACAGTATAAGAGAGGGACCATTGGGTTAATGTCATGCAGGTCTCGATTTTGTGCGTAATTGCGCATTTCGGTTATTTCATAAAAAAAATAAAAAAAATAGCGATTTTTTTTTTTTTCTTTTCTCCGGGCCGGATGGAACCCTCTGGCGGGCCGGATGCGGCCCGCGGGCCGTATGTTTGACACCCCTGTGTTAGACAATTGCTAAGCTAGCTGTCCATTAGATGTATCTATTGTATTTAAAAACGACTTTTGTTTGGCATTTTAACCACCTAGACTGTAAAACCTGAAAAAAGAAAGAATGATGTATGCTATCATTCATGACTAATAACTCCACAACTTTTAAAATGAGCAAGAAGCATCTTTGTTAGTGGTAGAATTACGTTTCAGGTGGCTAGTCAAGTTTGTAATTACTGATTTGGCTGGCTAGCTATATACTACTAGGCCCCAGGTGTGAATGGCCATTAAGTCTGTCTATTGTCTTTTAAAACAATGTTTGTTTGGCATTTAATCACATTGATTGTAATACTTGACTAGAAAGAAACTGATGTTGTACCATCTAATTATGCCTCAACTTTTAGAAGTCGGCTAGTAGTATAATATTACGTTTTAGATAGCTGGCTAGCTTTGTGATTCATACAAGGGACTGGGCTCAAGTGAAGGAGTTAGTTCACCCTCTGTTATCACGGAGGTGAATTGACGTCATCAACATCTTTGAATTCTCGGCGGGCAAAAAACTCCACGCCCTTTGTCCTGCATTCTCAGGGCTGGCCACTTCGAAGTATGAAGGAATACCCCCGCTACCCCGAAGTCAGCACAGTATGACTGTGTATCAGCCCTTATCCCGAGGAATCTGCTGACGTCACGTCCGCATTGTCATCATGGTTCACAGAGAAAAAAAAGCATCATTATGACCCAACTCTCTGAATCCCAAACGCCCAGATTTAGGGTGTGAACACGTCGGTCGATTAGGTGCCGGAACAGGCACCAGTAGGATTCTCTGTCGGCCTGAACATGCTGTTAGTGTAGACCAGTGGTTCTCAACCCTTTTTGTGCAAACACCTCCTTGACCTCATCATAAGCCTCCCGGTGCCCCCTTGACCTCATAATGAGCCTGCCAACGCCCCCTTAGCAATGAAAAATAAAATAGACTAATGCACCCCCAATTGGAACAAAGCCCCGTCCCCACTCAGCTGTATCCTTCTCAACAGCTTGATCCTTCTCAAGCACCAATTTGCACCTCAGAGGAGTGACTGTAGTGTCCAGGGCGTAGAGGGTTCTAGAAAGCAATCCACATGTCAGAGAAGTGATCGTGACCTTTGACCTCAACCCTTCTGGAACATTCCGCTCCTCTAACATTTGCTTTCTACTGCTGTCAGGACATGTGATGTGTGTGTGTGTGTGTGTGTGTGTGTGTGTGTGTGTGTGTGTGTGTGTGTGTGTGTGTGTGTGTGTGTGTGTGTGTGTGTGTGTGTGTGTGTGTGTGTGTGTGTGTGTGTGTGATTGCACATGTGTGTGTGTCTATGTGTGTGTGTGTGTGTGTGTGTGTGTGTGTGTGTGTGTGTGTGTGTGTGTGTGTGTGTGTGTGTGTGTGTGTTTGTGTGCATGCTCAAGCACATGTGTGTGTAGTATTCCAGTCATGTGGATGTCATGTATATAGCTGAGTAGCTTCTTGGCTGCTATCCAAGAAGTCTGGTGGAGTGGCTTTAACTGGCTATTCATTACTTTATGTACTTATTAATTTATTTATTCACTCATTTTTGTATTAAAAAAAAACTATTATTTTACCCTCTGATGTTTTGAAAGGTTTACAAAGCATTGTCACGTACACTGCAGATAGGCCTGTCACGATAACAATTTTTGCCAGACGATAACGATAACAAGAAATTATTGCGATAATCGATAATATTGTCTCTCTCGCCATTTTCAAACAATATAATGTGCAATAAAAAAACACTGCTATGCAAGGTGCGGCCTCCTTCTTGAAACATTGAATGTAACATTTGGGCCAGCAGACTCAGAGGTTTAAATAATTAAGATTGACGCCTGCTCCAAGAAGAAATGTGTCAAACAATATAATGACGTAAAAATGCAATAAAAATGTGACTACACCCCTTCACATTTTTAAAGCATCACGGCGGGGGATATATATATGTTTTTAAATACATCCTCATGGAGCACAATAGGCTCTAAATAGGCTTTTTTGTATTTATTATTAAGGTAAGTTTTATATAGTCTTTCTTTAACATTTTCTGTTATTTATCTTTCTCAAGCACACTGAATGCCTTATAGGCCTATCCATGGTGTGATGCAAAATAACCTGGTGGGGTATTGTTAATTCACAAATTATTACTTAGACAGCTTATTTCAAACAAATGCACGTTGTTACTAGCTAATTGTCAGTCAAAACCCAAATCAGCCCTGTTAAAGGCATTTCAACATCAGCAAAAAGCAAAAGAGCATGAACAGATGCACAAGTTCCAGCTCTCTCTCTCTCTCTCTCTCTCTCTCTCTCTCTCTCTCTCTCTCTCTCATACCCTCGACTGTTACAAGTTGCAATTCTGTGCACTTTAAAGTCCTTTATGAACGCCCATACATTGATTCTTATGAGTTATGAGTCGCCATGCCTTTGTTTCCTCTGTAGCGCGCTCAACCGTTCACATTCTCCTGGTGTGACAGATTTAAATCCACAAATCTTATCTTCATGATTTGCTTGCGGACTGCCTACTCATATTGTTAGGTCTAAATAAACAAGAAATATAGCGAAAATCACAAAAAGAACAGACAACGAACGTCGGGGTAGGAGGCGCATTGAAATAATAGTGGAAACTCGGCGAGGTTTAAAATAACAGCCTCAGAGCAAGTTTGTCGCGACGGCACCACTATTGCATGTTTGCACAAACACGTCTTCGTCGTGGATATTGTAAGTATGTTCAACTGCAGTGTGCAGGGCGGGGGGCAGGTCTGGATCACATCTCCCTCCTCCCCCCTGAGCACATCTTCCTCCTCCCCCCTGAGCACATCGAATGCCTCCCCCTTGTCATTCAGCGGCAGCGCTAAGCTTCTACATGGGAAGAAAAAAGAAAAATAGCTCTGGAAGTCACTGCACCGTGCAGAGCAGAGACGCAGAGTTTTCACAAATAAAATCACTCTCTCTACTCCACTAATGTATAATGGTTTGGTGAGTGTAGGAAACACGAGCGGGGAGCTTTGAGTGAACCGCGCGATGAACAGCACGTGACCCTGTTTAGTAGGCCTATAGGCCTAATTTATTAATCCCGAGGGAAATTAATATAAGATATTATTATTATTATTAGCTCTAATATAAGCTACATGTAGTAGCCTATTTGTTAACGCATGGGTCTAATTTGAATTAATATTAAATGTCTCTTCTTAGTATCTTAGTTTGAAGACCAGATATTTGGTGCCAGTTTCTAAAATTCGAAAGATGGGTAGGCTACTACAAGAAAACTAAAGTAGGCAGTAAAACGCCTGTGCAGTGGCGAATTAGGCTACTCCGTGTGTGATCCGCTGGAAATTAAACATAGGCCTACCCATCATTGAAAAGCATGAGGACATTCTTCAAAGTCCCAAAGCCTGGATGCTGTCGCCACAATCTTAGGATTGGGGACTGGACTCTGAGCAGGCCATTGCAGTAGCCTTTGGTAGGCCTATCCTTCGTGCATCTGCCCCGCTTCCAAACTGACACCCTGACACATTTAGCATTAACCTTTTGTTTTTAACCGTCTAACCAGCGCTTAACATTATCATTAAATCAATGGAACCTAAAGCAGTTGCAGAGACCGTTTCAATCTTCTCCTTTACTATGAAAGAGAAAGTAAGGTCAAGGACAAATTATTCTATGTAAATGGAAATAAACACTCATGCAATTGGAACGTGGAAAATGAAAATTAAATATATTTAGTAGGCTAAATATATTTAATTAGCACTCCAAACGGCGAGACATGCTGTGTGCATAGAATACAGTGTAGCCAACTACGCATTCACTATTGATGAATGATTCTATGCCCAGTGTTTAGTAAATGTAGGCCTATTTACTTAACACTCCAAACGACGAGACACGATACAATCTCCCTAGAATACAGGGTAACGCATTCGCTATTGATGGATGATTCTATGTCCAGTGTTTAGTAGGTCTAAATATATTTACTTAACACTTCAAACGACGAGACACGATAACAAGCTGTGTGCATAGAATAAGCCTACTGCATTCGCCAGATAATTTGGGTCCATTTCTCAAATATGGTGCGCTATCATGATTGACGAATGATTCTATGTCCAGTGTTTAGTAAATATATTTACTTAACCAACGACGAGACATAGGCCTAATACAAACCACTTCACACCGCAATTAGCCTACATAGGCATTATTATTGTCCAAAGCAGCTATAAGAGTCATCAATGTATGCTGGTGTGCTACACTTGGGCATGAATGATTCTATGCCCAGTGTTTAGTAAATACATTTATTTAGCACTCCAAACGAAGAGACACGATACAAGCTGTGTGCATAGAATAGTGTAGGCCTATGCATTCGCCGGAGAAGACATTTGGCGCAAATTCTCAAATAGGGTGACGTAGGGATGGTGTGGGACTGTACAGACTACTATAATAGGAAAAATAGGAGGGGCGAGATCCAAAATGGGAGGGGCAGGATCTCAGAAATCCAGACCTGCCCACTTCTGCAAACTGCAGTTGGATGCTACTCGGATATTGGGTTGCTGCGCATGTTTCAAAATGAACATTTGCCTCCGTGTTGGAGCTGTTCATTCCCCTCTCTGAGGAACGTTGCAGATGTGCTTACTGAGACTGGAAGAATATTGCGCTCCTAGTCTCTAGCGCTGATTCTTTGTCGAGGCTTATAAGCGACGCGCGGGAACACCAGCGTTCTATTTCAAAGACGCAAGTAGCCAGATCAATGCACTTTTTTCCAACCAGAACTGCACTGAAACTTAAAATTACACCAACATTTAAGAGTCATTGCGCTGCGTTGGCCTATAACGCGCCATCAGTAGTCTCACGGCTACGGTAGAGAAAGGGAGAGAGGGAAAACAAAACATCACGCAAATAACTTATCGTTACTTATCGGGGCCAGAAAAGTGATCGTTCTTGTAAAAAGTTATCGTCCGATTTATTGACTTATCGTATATCGTGACAGGCTTAACTGCAGATGAATTGCGCCCAGATCTAGCAAATTTGTTTTGAGTACATTTTGCAGTCATAATTAGTAGTCTTTTTCAGACACAAGGATGTTTGATATTATCGTTAAGCAATTGAGATGATCAAAAGGGCAGACGTTTGTCTCAAGTAATCTCAGTGATTGATCAAACATGTCAAAGAATAAACACTAAATAGACACTAAGTCTGTGATGCATGTGTTCACACTAGGGCTGCACAATATATTGAAAATATATCGAAATCGCAATATCAAGAGTGGGGATATGCATATTGCGAAAATGACCTAATTATCGCGAACAAGTAAAACATTTCTGTGCAGTCCAATCACTTGCTGAATGTCAACGAATGCGTGAGAAGCCCGCAATGACCAAAGCCACGCCCCCACACAGACCGACAAATTAATGACAAAAAAAACCCACTTTCTAAATATTGTTTAAATAT
>NC_085867.1:25433922-25468922 GCF_034702125.1 Engraulis encrasicolus | reverse complement strand
GTGTGTGTGTGTGTGTGTGTGTGTGTGTGTGTGTGTGTGTGTGTGTGTGTGTGTATCTGTTGCCATGTGTGTGTGTTTGTAGGAGTATATCCAGATGTTGATGCCGCCACTGATTCAGAAGTGGAACCAACTGAAGGACGAGGACAAAGATCTCTTCCCCCTGCTTGAGGTACTCTCTCTCTGTCTGTCTGTCTGTCTGTCTGTCTGTCTGTCTGTCTGTCTGTCTGTCTGTCTGTCTCTCTCTCTCTCTCTCTCTCTCTCTTGCACTGTCTCTCTTTCTGTCTCTCTCTCTCTTTTTCTTTCTCACTCTCTGTCTGCCTGTCTGTCTCTCTCTTGCACTCTCTTGCTGTCTGTCTGTCTGTCTGTCTGTCTCTCTCTCTCTCTCTCTCTCTCTCTCTCTCTCTCTCTCTCTCTCTCTCTCTCTCACGCTTCCCTTCTTCCCAACCATTTTTTTCAGGCAGACAGAAAACTGTCTCATCTCAAACTAAATGACACTGGACAAATTTGTACAAAATGACAAACTTGGATAAATGTGCCCTCTTATCTCTGTGCCCCCTCCCCTCCAGTGCCTGTCGTCTGTAGCCACGGCCCTCCAGAGTGGCTTCCTGCCCTACTGTGAGCCTGTATACCAGCGCTGCGTCAACCTGGTGCAGAAAACACTTGCTCAAGCCATGGTAAACGCAACACACACTTACAAATGCACACACACACACACACACACACACACACACACACACACACACACACACACACACACACACACACACACACACACACACACACACACACACACACAGACACACACACACACACACGGCTTCATATACAGCGTGCAACATATTTTCCTCTGTGTGTGTCTTGTGCAGCTGCATCAGTCCCAGCCTGACGTGTACGAGGCCCCTGATAAGGACTTCATGATCGTGGCCCTGGACCTGCTGAGTGGCCTGGCCGAGGGCCTGGGGGGCAACATCGAGCAGCTGGTGGCACGCAGCACCATCCTGACACTCATGTACCAGTGCATGCAGGTAACCATGACAACACAACTCAACACAGCATCCTGTAACCCTGACAACACATCACAACATCATCCTCACTCTCATGTACCAGTGCATACAGGTAACCATGACAACACAACACAGCATCCTGTAACCCTGACAACACATTACAGAACCATCCTCATACTCATGTACCAGTGCATACAGGTAACCATGACAACACAACACAGCATCCTGTAACCCTGACAACACATCACAACACCATCCTCACTCTCATGTACCAGTGCATACAGGTAACCATGACAACACAACACAGCATCCTGTAACCCTGACAACACATTACAGAACCGTCCTCATACTCATGTGCCAGTGCATGCTGGTAACCATGACAACACAGCCCCATCCTCACACTCATGTACCAGTGCATGCACCACTACTACTACAACAACTACTACTACTACAGCATCCTGTAACCATGACAATAGAGGATCCTGTAACCATGCCAACACACTACTGCTTCCTCGCCCTCTTGTACCAGTGCATGCACGTAACCATGACAACACGCTACTGCATTCTCACCCTCATGTACCGTACCAGTGCACGCACGTAACCATGACAACGCACTACTACAACATCTTGTAACCATGACAACACAGCATGCACCACACTACACCATCCTCACAGTCATGTACCAGTGCATGTATGTAACTATGGAAACACAACCCAGCATCCTATGACCATGCCAGCATACTTCAGCCCCAACCTTACACTTATATACAGTAATATTGATGGCAGCACAGTATCCTCTAACCATGACAATACACTACAGCATCCTCACGCTCATGTACCAGTGCATGAAGGCAACCATGACAACATTGTCAATTGTCACCCTCATATCCCAATGCATGCAGTGTGTCCCAGTGTGTGCGGGATCTGACTTTATTTTCAGCAGAGTTGCGTAAAGTAGAAGTAGAAGTTCTCTTACAGATGTAATTACAGATGTCATTACATGGTTTTAAACTATGCAATATCACACTGCTGGTGTTGTAATTATATCTCTAAGATTACTTTGTTAGTTCTACTCTATGCAATGCTGATTTTCAGCTCTGTGTCGTGATTTCAAGATCAGTTCAGTTTGCATTGAAGTGCGTCATAAAGTACGTCCCTCTGGCAGCTTCCTCATACTTAATGTCCCCTGATGTGTGCAGGACAAAATGCCAGAGGTTCGCCAGAGCTCCTTCGCCCTCCTGGGAGACCTGACCAAGGCCTGCTTCCAGCACGTCAAGCCTTGCATTGGTATGGCATCACTGATTGCAGCACTCCCTCTCTCTCTCTGTCTCTCGCTCTCTCTCTCTCACACACACACACACACACACACACACACACACACACACACACACACACACACACACACACACACACACACACACACACACACACACACACACACACACACACACACATGCTTGGTTGCTCTCTTAATATTTTTCCATATGCATAGTCAGACATAGTGTGTGACAGACTTTTTGAAACTTACTCGTGCAACCATCTTGATACCCAAACTCAGCCACAGTACAGTTATGCACAGGTAGCACCTGTTCATTGTTGAGTCTGCGCGCGCATCAGTTGTATAATGAAAAAAGACGATACTGATGAAGATACTGCAATACATGATACCGCATTACCGTCATTACACAAAACATAATGTTGCATTATGCCTTTGTACAGACGCTTCAAAAGTAGAGAAGACGGGCTCACACTATCGCCTTCATAGGCTATTGTAACAGTTCTTAACTGAGTGCTGAATCCCACGTAAAACATGAATGAGTGAAGCGAAGGAAAACACTCTTTAGATTTTTTCTTTGTTTATTCGCCCAGGAACGTTTCGGGCAGAGCCCTTCTTCAGCATGTAATGGCGTTTGTGGGCGAATAAACAAAGAAAAAATCTGAAGAGGCTACATTTTGTGTTGTTCGTGCTGTGTGTTTTCAGCGGACTTCATGCCAATCCTGGGGACCAATCTGAACCCAGAGCTGATCTCAGTGTGCAACAATGCAACGTGGGCCATCGGAGAGATATCCATTCAGATGGGTGAGCAGGCCATGCCTCTTTTCAGTCAAATAACAACAAAAGAAAGGAAAGATCCACTGGCAAACTCCTAGTGTCATTTTGACACCACAGTACATCACAGTACAGTACATTTACAGTGTATATTTACACAATTGCATTTATGCCTCAACCGTGCAAGAGGGTACCCCAAATTGGTGGCCAAGGTTAGCAGTGTGGCAGGACAACACCATGCTCATGGATGCCGGTATGGTAAGGTGTATGTTGTGCGAGACCACCCAACAACCCACACTGAATCCTGTGACCATCAGATTCCATGTGCTGCTCGCAAATCACTGCTCCAGAGCTGGCTTTAGGATCCTCCATTCCTGTCAGTAGAAGCAGGGGGTCCTAGGTGCACTGCAGTAACATATATGTTGTATAATATTCTGCGAACTCTTGCTCATAAAAGAGCAGCAGGCATTTAATCTCAGCCAAGGATCAAGTCCTTAACTGAACACTGGTTTTAATCCTCTGTTGGGGAAATAGCGGATGCAGAACCAAAAAAAGATGTCCGAGGTACAGTAGACTTAAAAGGGGCTTAGGGCGCTCAGGAGACTATTGGTAATGTTAGTCAGATGACTTTCAGAGAGGAAGATACCGCACACTCTTGTCCATCGTGCTGAATTTTATTTACAGAAACAACGATTTACCGCAACATTGTTTCTGTAAATAAAATTCAGCACGATGGACAAGAGTGTGCGGTATCTTCCTCTCTGAAAGTGATCTTGCACCCGCTACCTGCACCCCGAAAACTCTGTGCGTTGGTTTCCTCTTCCAAATGTTAGTCAGATGCCCATCTGTTTTGGATGAAGGAAAGATCCAACAAAGAAAGAAATAGCAGAGGCGCAGCCATTGCCTCAGTGTCTTGGCATTTGTTCTCCTTCTTTTAGATTGTCAGTGAATTTCGGTCACTTAAGTAATATTGAGTAAATAATTCGTCTTTTATATAATATATTATAATATATGATGTAAATAATATTATATTTGTGCTTCTGTAAAAGTGGCAGCACCCTGTATTATCAGTGAAAGTAGGCTACATAGTCCAGTGTAACACACAGTATAGGCAAGCCATATGCACGCACATATGCATGCACATGCACACACAGTTACACACTGACTGTGACAAGCTGCCATGTACGGTGCCATGTGGTTCAGTGTCTTGCTCAAGGACACTTCGACCCAGCGAGGAGGAGGAGGAAACCCACTGACATTGTATCAGAAAGGCGTCCTGTCGCTTGGCCGTTTCAACATTTATTCTAGGAAAGGCGTGCTCTCGAATACAATTCATGCATTTATTACCTCCGCCAAGGAGGTGATGTTTTCGGTCGTGTTGGTTTGTCTGTTTGTTTGTCTGTTGAGTTGTTGGAAATGACAAAAGGAACAAGTAATAACTTGTAGCCTGAATTGGGGCTTTTCTATAACAAATGTACTGAGCCATTTCCTCGTTCACAGAGACTTTTTTTTTTTAAAAGCAATCCTCAAATAACACTTTCTACATCTCCTGAGCCTCTGAACTTCTGTCAATCCAGTGGAATGCAGCAGACAAGAGCGCACGGAACATCTAAACTGTTTTGTATTATACACACCAACTGTCTGCCCCTCTCTCTCTCTCTCTCTCTCTCTCTCTCTCTCTCTCTCTCTCTCTCTCTCTCTCTCACACACGTACACACGTGTGCAGGCTATTGAGTGACTGTAATTATTATTTTTTCTCTCCCACTGTGCCTCCAGGTGCCGACATGCAGCCCTACGTTGCTATGGTATTGCACCAGCTGATAGAGATCATTAACAGGCCCAACACCCCAAAGACCCTGCTGGAGAACACAGGTACCACTGGGGGGCGCTAGATACAAGCTGTCCCCTCAGCAGCAGTGGGGTGGAGGTGTACAACCAACCCAGCCCCACTATCCGCACCCAACCCCCTCGATCTCGATCCCCTGCTCTCTCCCTTGGCCCCCCCCTCTATGCCCCCTGCCCCCCTCCTCCTTCCTACCTGACCACCCCCTCGAACCCAGCCTTGCTCATTCAGCTCATACTATACACACCTCCACGACTGGCTCTCACAAGATTCTGACGACTGAATTTGGCAGGGGGTGTCATCTTTATGTTCTCCTGATCCTATGTTCCTTGGTTAGTTTAAAAAAGGTTAGGGTTAGGGATGGGATTTATTCTAGGAATGGCTAAACCTTTATTTTCCAGTGCTCACATAGTGCTCAATGTCTGGTGATTACATTTTAGAAGACTACCTTGCGTTATGTGACACTTTTAAAAACTACAGCGATTGTCATCCAAAGTCTACTGGGGAACATAGGACCCAGGTAACATGGGTAAGCTCCACTAGATCCTAACAGCTAGCCTCTAAGCTACCACAGAGCTGGCGAGTCTGAAAGGGAGCTGTGGCAGGTCCATGACGACTGCATCCGTTTCAGAACTAGCCGCTAATTGTTGACTAGCCAGAACTAGCGCTAACTGTTGATACCAAAGAACACAAACCCAAGCTCAAGCTCCAGGGTCTATTTTCCCTCTATTGGGCAGCACATAATTTTCCCAATTGTAATGTAACACATAGCAATGCTCTCCAAAGGGGATTTAGTTCTTAAAAAGTGACAAAAATGACCAAATTGTCTTCAGGAATGAGACCAATACTTAAATGTTTTCTGGTACCGTTCTGCATGGAGTCTTTTGAGAGCCAGTTTTGAAGGTGGAAAGAGAAGACTGATGTTTCTCTGCAAGTGTCAGACCAGTAGCCTTATAGGTAACATACTATATAGCGTCTTAAGTTAGGAGCTAAGCCATGGACCATTCAAACACCTTACAGAACCACTCTCAGGTATACACGCAGTCAAACTATAGCCCAGACATGTTAGAGAACCACTCTAATAATATGATATCTCCTGTAGCTTACTGTAGTAGATTAATGTTCATAATAAATACTATATGGATGCTAAACACCTAGCTTGCTAAACACCTACCTCATATGAATGACCCATTCAGGAAAATGAATCATGCACGTAGTCGTGTGTGGAGAGGAAAGATATAAGACAATCACATTGATTCGTGCTATACTTCGTTATCTGTACGCGTTATACCAGGCACCTATTCAGTAGACACACTGCATAGACCAGGTCAATACGCCTAGTTGTAAATACTGTACTAACATGAAGGGTGGAGTGTAACACTTGAAACTAACCCCAGGGAATATAGGGCATTTGTAGATGTGTTCCTGTTTGTCAGTTTATTTCTTTGTTTTTTAGTTATTGTTCTTTAAATGTGAATGCATATATGCCAATAGATGTTGAATGTTGTTTACTGAAGGATGGCAAATGTTTGATGCAGGATATCTGATTTGACGCCTGACTAAATTATCTGTTAATTCAATTATCTTTTTTAGTAGATATCAATATAACAGTTCAATCAATCTCAATCACTTTATGTAAGTACGTAATCAATTCTAACTACTATTTGAATCCATGTCGTCTCTTTGTAGAGAAGTGAGCAATATTCACTGGTTTTGGTCATGCAGCATTTCTATGCATTTTGCAGCATATTCTCTCCCATAGTTTGGTAGAGGAACAGGCAATATGCCGTTATGCAAATGGGAGGTGCTTCAGCAGATATTGAAACCCCTCCCACCATTGTCTGTCGCCTTGGATCAGCCTATCCTGCACTGAACTCTGTTCTCTGTAGAGCCAATCATCTGCTTTCTGCATGTCTCATTGGATTGTTCATAAATGCCTGTTCTTTAATGAGAATGTTGCATAGTTCTGTGTCTCTCAAACGTAGGTCTACCTCCTCTGTTCCTATGTTCTGCATACGCACCTGATGACTTCTAGTCCTCCATGTAGTTGCCTTAGAGTACTATGTTCTTTATGTTCCATTTGTTTTTTTTTAAAAAAAAGAAAAAAAGTATGTCTGTACATTTGCACTTCTTATGGAAAGATTAACCTTTTGGAGAGTTTAAGGGAGTTAACCTCAGAAAGCTGTGGAAATGGTTTATATGCACATGACAGCCTAGTTACTGGCTTAAGTATAAACAAATCAGCAATTCAAGTTATCCCCTTTACACTTGAGGGTGACAAGATCCTCTTTGGATACCTACACAAGTCTGTCAAGCAATAATGTAGGTATTTGTAATGATAATCACTGTGACTTGTCAGAAATGGTTTTAATGGTCACATGAGGGAGCTTTCTGAGCCTTCTCCCTTAAACGATGTGTTTGTATGTATGTTAGATTTTTTTTCATACTTGACATTGTGCCCGTCTAGTCTGGGGCTGAGAGAACACTAGGCAAATCTTGTGTTTATTATCATACACAGATTCTGTTGATTTCTGTTTCTGAGTTGTATGTTTGTTTGTTTGTTTGTTTGTTTGTTTGTTTGTTTGTTTGTTTGTTTGTTTTTCTTTATGTTTTCTCCTCCTCCCCCTCATTCGCTCATGTCTTGGTTGGCGTTTGGTGGTGTATAACCGTGGTTGCGTTACCTTAGCAATAACAATTGGTCGTCTTGGTTACGTTTGTCCTCAAGAGGTGGCTCCCATGCTACAGCAGTTTATAAGACCCTGGTGTGTATTATTCAATCTTTTTTTCATTCATTTTTCTTCTCTGCTCTGGATGTCTGTCTTTCTTATCTCTGTCTCTTGTACCCCCAGTCCCCTCTGTCTCTCTGTCTCTGTCTCTCTCTCTGTCTCTCTCTCTCTCTCTCTCTCTCTCTCTCTCTCTCTCTCTCTCTCTCTCTCTGTCCCTTTGCCATCTTTCCCTCTCTTTTCTTTCTCTTTTCTCTATCTTTTGTCCCCCTCTACCTCCCTCTGTCAGCGTCTCTCTCTCTCTCTACTCCTGTCTTCTCTCTCCCCCTCTCTTTCTCTCAGTCTATCTCACTCTCTTTCTGACACCCCTTTCTTGCTGTCTTTCTCTCTGTCTCTGAACACTGATTCTCCCCTTTTTATTTCCCTCTATCCTCCCCCCCCTCTCTGTCTGCTCTTTTCTGTTTCGTACGAATCAGTCTGAGATCATTGCTGACCATGTGACTAATCACCTTTTTTAGGTCCTGTTTCTTGTTGTTGTTCTTGTGTGGTCCCATTGCCTCAGTAGCACCTCCATGTACCCAGTTATTGATTTCCTTTCAGTTCCTTTACTTCTGTTCTCGTTGTTGACCTGTCGCTACCTAACCACTAATTGAATGCATGGGGTAAGACCTGTCTCGTATATTGCTTGCTGGTTCGAGAGACAGAGAGAAATAAATGCTGCGAACTAAAAAACAGCATTTACAGCCCTTTACCCCCCCCCCCCCTCTTCTTCAGCCTTTTCCAAGGGGGGTACAGTTCCCTTACGATGGACCATGGGTCCTGCAGATGCATGACTGCACCCCCACCCTTACCACCCTCCTCCCCCTGCCCCGGCCAAATAAATCCCATCTGCAACCCCCCCTCTCACCTGAACACTTACAAACTGCAGTGAACTGAGACTAGTCCAGCCTATGGTGCTATCGAGACCTGCGGAGGCAGTCTGCTCACGCTTCAGTAGGTCAGAGAGTAGGCACCAAGGCCAAAACAAGGTCATAGGATGCTCAGCCACGTAGGCACCAAGGCCAAAACAAGGTCATAGGATGCTCAGCCACGTAGGTTTAAAGGGAGTCAGACATTTAATTCAGGTAGTGCATTCTGCATGTGTTTGATGACATACATAGCTCACAGACAGATGAGAAATGCGATATCATATTTAAATGTTTTAAACCTTAAAATAGCACGTAATTTGATTAAAAACATAATGCATATATTTAGATATGGAATAATTTGTAAGTATGTTTCGTTAGAAAGAGATGGATGATTTACTCTTGTGCATGCTTGTGAAAGTGTATTGCTAATGTTTTCCTGTGAATGCTTTACTGCGATGTTAGTACACAGTTTCAATTGTTGACTAAAAGAGTTAAAAAAAAAACAATAGATGACTAGTTTAAATGGACCCAAGGTGCTCTGAGGTCTTTCTTATTTATGATGTGTGGCCAAGTGTCTGAGTGTGTGTGTGAGAGAGAGAGAGAGAAAGAGAGAGAGAGCGAGAGAGAGAGAGAGAGAGAGAGAGAGAGGACTTGCCGTGGGCGCGTCCATTAAAGAGAATCGGCTATTCCTATTGGCAGGTGCACTTCCCTGCGGAACATTCGAGATAATGAGGAGAAGGACTCGGCATTCCGCGGGATTTGCACCATGATCACCGTCAACCCTGGAGGAGTGGTGCAGGTGAGGCGGACCGCGTGTGTGTGTGTGTGTGTGTGTGTGTGTGTGTGTGTGTGTGTGTGTGTGTGTGTGTGTGTGTATAGCTTGTTTGGAACTGTACCATGATCACTCTCTTCCCCGAAGGAGTGGTGCTTGTGGTGGGATTTGAACCTGCAACTCTGTGATCTTCAGTCCAACTCCCTAACCAATACACCACGCCTGCCCACAAGTAGTTATTCATGGTTTTCGTGTTTTTTTGGGTTACCACGAAACCCACAATGAACCATGGTTATTCATAGTTTTCGTGTTTTTTTTGGGCGTGGTTTTTAACCTCGGTTTGAAACAATGGTTAGTTGTCATGGTAAAACGATGGTTAAAACATAGTCAGGAACAAATGTTTTCATGGTTACCCAAAAAACTTACCATGGTAGAACCATGACTACTACATAAAAACCATGGTAGATTTTCGTAAGGGTTCTCAGTCTCTGCTCTAGTTCATCCCAAAGGTGTTGTATTGGGTTCAGGTTAGGACGCTGTGCAGGTCAGTCAAGTTCATCCATAGCATACTATGTCGTCCATGTCTTTATGGAACTTGGTTTGTGCTCTGGTGCACAGTCATGTTGGAAGAGGATTGGTTCCACAACGTTGGGAGCATGACATTTTCAAAAATGTTTTGGTATCCTGAGACATTCAACGTTCCTGATAAGGATACAAAAAACATTTTGGACAATTCCATATTCCCAATGTTGTGGGAACAGTTTGGAGCGGGTCCCATCCTCTGGGTTAGAAATGGGATGGCAGTTAAGTTTTTATATGTGAGTCAAGGCAGGTTAGCCAATACATTTGGTAATATAGTAGTGTATATCAGGGATGGGCAACTGGAGGCCAAGGGGCCACATGTGACCCGCTTTCTCACTCAATGCGGCCCTTTTGTAGATAAAAACATAACTTTTTTTAAAACCACTACATTATTACATGTTGTAATTATACTGTTGGTCGATAGAGAACATTCTTATTCCTTCCAAACAATTTCGACAGTCATTGAGCAACCAACAGCACCCCGAATTCTGTGAGTTGCAGTCAGATCCCTGGTCATATGGCCCTCCGATGGTGGCATTAAATAAATGTGGCCCTCCTTATCATGAAAGTTGCCCTTCCCTGGTGTATGTAGTGATGTGATGGAGACATAGATATAGATATACAGTACATAGATATCTTAACCGTCATTTGGTTATACCTTATAATGGACATTCAGGCATTCAGGGACATGATAGTGTTGACAACGATTTCCCAACTTTGATAAAGATGTCATCTTTGCTGAATCTGACCATTCCATATCGTCATGTCAGGGAATGCAGCCGAGTAGTCCCGCGCACTTCTGAAAAGTTTGTTATGCATCAAAATTGACTAGGTTCAGACTTACATCAGACTTGGATGACACTTTGAGAAACGGTTGTTCTGAGTTTGTTGTTTGGCTTTGAACTTATGTCATTCCACGTTGGTTCAATGTCAATCTACATTGCTATTCGAGAAAACACTCCCCAAAAGCCAGGAGTTTATTTATTTGTATTTAAGTGGTGCTGTATTCCCCTTCCAGGACTTTATATTTGTTTTTGTATTCACTGTACCGTTCCCCTTTCAGGACCTTATACTCTATGTATGTGGTGCTGTGTTTATCCTTTCAGGACTTCATATTTTTCTGCGATGCCGTGGCATCCTGGGTCAGTCCAAAGGAAGACCTGAGAGACATGTTCTACAAGGTAGCACACACACACACACACACACACACACACACACACACACACACACACACACACACACACACACACACACACACACACACACACACACACACACACACACACACACACACACCAGTACTACAGTGCCATGAGTTGAGTCGGAACCCATTAATCATTAAGATAAATGACTGATTCCTGAGAAAATGGCTAAAACAGGTTGTGCAGTGAATGTATTGGCCAAGCTCCCCATGTTTTACATTTTTCAGAAAATGGCCTCTTTCTTGGTTTTGTCACCAGCGTCAGACAGAATTAGAAGTAAAAAAAACATGTTTACTTAACCCTATCGCGCCGGATGCATCATATATGTCTCATCAAATTCAAAGCCCTCTCCACGCTGACACAAAAAAAAATCGATCTGAAAAACATCCTGCGTGTCATTTCCAAACGTCCTGCAGTACACGGAAACCGCCACAAGAGAGCAGCGGTCGACAACAAGTTGACCACAGCTCGGCGAAAAACAGGAAAATGGGGTAGAAGCGGTTTCCCTGACCGACGCTGAGATTTCGTCAAATTGCATAAGGTTTGTGTACAAATTTCCGAAATATAACTCTACATTCTTTAATTTGAACACTTGCTTTGTGCAATTAAGCAAGGAAGAGTTTATATTTTTACACCGTGTTGCAGAGAGATCGTGCTAAAACTGATGAGACATATAAGCACCATCCGGCGGTGGCAGGAAGTCAGCCATCAATGCATTTGCTCCATAGGGAAACTTACAAAGCACACCACAACGATCGTTTAACAAAACACACAAGTTTTTTTACTTCAAGACAAAGATATTGCCTTAAGAAACAGGTTTTACTTGCAATTTTGAAAATGTAATGCAAAATGTTGAAATTATGATCTCGTAAAAAATGCATTGAAGTGAATGGAGAAATGGTCCAATTGTAGTAATGGACCCATATATTCAAATTACACATCAAAAATGAATAATGATCTATATTACACTCATAAATAGGTTGTTGAGCATTCGATCAGCTATGTTTTTACATAGATTTTAAAAAATTACCCAACCAGGCTGTGGGAAATGTAAAATATGGTCCTGCTAAAACAAGGATAGGCTTAAAAAAATGGCAGGATCTCACTAAATATTTAAAGATAATCCTCAAATTAAATTGTCTGACAACTTTTTTAAATTAAAAAAAAGTTGTAAATGCATTAAAAGTCATTTTTCAATGGTCATGAAATTGGAATTTTCATTCATTAAAAGCCTGATGCATCATATATGATGCATTAAATATCTCAGCGACCTTAACAAAATTTTGAATTTTTTTTTTACATTTCTTATAAGGGACCAATATTGAAGCAAATTCCAAAAAATTAGAATTTTCTCTCATTGCTTTCATGGTTCAGGTTTCACAGGGTTAATTTAAGTGAATTACTTTTACAATTCAACATAATTGTAGATACTTATTGGAAGCATATTCTTAAAACTTGTCAAAAACATGTAAAACACATGCTTTTTTGTGAACTACATCAGATGTCACCACCGTCAGGTTTTGTGACAAAAAACCCTCCAAATGCACCTCAGTGGAGGCTAGAGTATAAGTTTGGCTCACAATTATTACTAACATGTCTGGTAATGTTTCATTAACCAGTACAATTTAGTAAAATATGGAGGTGACATCTGACGGTGTGAGACAAAAAAAACACTTTTACATATTGTGCATTTTTTGCTCACATTAGCCACTTCGTTTTCGCTCTGTTTCTTAGGGGCTTCATACCGCATCTGAAAAAGTATATATAATTAACATTAATTTAACATAATACTATTAAAACCCCCGACGGTGTTGACAGTTTATGGTTGGGACAGTACCAGTGTCCAAACAAATTAACAAATTGAGGAGAAATTAGTAAATTTACAGGAGCTTCAGTGATGGTGAAGTATTCAGTAGAGCTGAAGGTTTGAAAAGGGGTCCTAAGTAATGACAATGACCTTGTCCATCCCTGATTTTATTGTCTTTTTTAAGAAAATCTGACGGTGGTGACCAATATGCTGGACACACTTTGAGCAATCAGAAAATAATAGTAAATATTGTTTTACACGCACTATGTGCATATCTGCAGAACCACTTCAATATGGACTTTCACATCATTGTGATATTATTCAATAATATCAGTGATTTTTACATTTTAAGTCAATTGAAATGATGATGTCTGTCCTTGGGACAGATGTTTTTACAGGGTGTGGGCAGCTTTATAGCCATGAAAAGTAATAAAATTACACTTAAATGTTTCAAACGACTGTACATTTGTGTAACAGACCCCTGGGTCTTTACCTGGATTCATTTTGTTCATGAAAGTGTAGTTTATTTTCAACAGAATTGGCAGTTTATTGTAGAGACATGTTTTAGCCGCTTTCTCAAGAATCAGTGAAATGACTGTGTGTGTGTGTGTGTGTGTGTGTGTGTGTGTGTGTGTGTGTGTGTGTGTGTGTGTGTGTGTGTGTGTGTGTGTGTGTGTGTGTGTGTGTGTGTGTGTGTGTGTGTGTGTGTGTGTGTGTGTGTGCGTGCATGTTTGTGTGTTTCTTTCCATGTGTGTGTTTCTGTGTGTATGGTTCTGTGTGTGTGTGTCTGTCTGTCTGTCTGTCTGTCTGTCTTCAGATTCTGCACGGCTTCAAGAACCAGGTGGGTGAGGAGAACTGGGTACGGTTCTCAGATCAGTTCCCGCTCCCCCTGAAGGAACGCCTGGCCACCTTCTACGGAGTCTAGCTAGTTCCCCTGGCAACAGACAGGCCTCAGGAGGTGAGGGAGGGTGTGTGTTTGTGTGTGTGTGTGTGTGTGTGCGTGTGTGTGTGTGTGTGTGCATGTGTGTGTGCGTGCGTGCATCCCAGTGTGTGTGTGTGTGTGTATTTGTGTATGTGTGTGTTTGCGCATGTGTGCATGTGCGTCTGTGTGCATGCGTGTGTGTGTGTGTGTGTGCGTGCGTGTGTGTGCGTGCCTGCATGCCAGTATGTGTGTGTGTGTGAGAGTGTGTGTTTGTGTGTTTGTGTATTCATGTGTGTGCATGCGCGTGCATGTGTGTGTGTGTGTGTGTGTGTGTGTGTGTGTGTGTGTGTGTGTGTGTGTGTGTGTGTGTGTGTGTGTGTGTGTGTGTGTGTGTGTATACACGTCTCTGTGAGAGACAAGCCCGTGAAAGGAATGAGTGGAGGCATTTTTCTGCCTGCTTGTTACCATGGCAACAGGGCTGTTTTTTTGGAATGGGGGGTAGGGGTTGGGATTACGGGTGCTGTTGCCATGGTGATCTGTTTTAGGAGTGGGCTAGCTGGGATTATTTTCCTCAGTACTCAGTGGAACTTTCACAGGTGCACTGTGTCCTGGAGCCCAGCATTTAACCCTTTTCTTTCTCTCTCTCTCTCTCTCTCTCTCTCTCTCTCTGTACTTTGTCCTTGTCCTTTCTCCCTTTCTCTTTTCCCTTTCTATGCTCTCTCTTCTCTCTTCCTTCCTGCTGCTCTCTACTATTTTATTCTCCAACTGCCCTTTCTCCCCTTGTTTTTTCCTCTTTGTTCTCTTTTTCTTTGCTCTTTTTTCTTCCCTACTCACCAAACTATTTCTGCACCTTTTTCTCCCTGCACCCCCCACTGACCATGCTCCTCTCTCTTTTTTCTGTTTTTATCAACCCTCATATCTCTCTCTCTCTCTCTCTCTCTCTCTCTCTCTCTCTCTCTCTCTCTCCCCCCCCTCTCTCTCTCTGCAGGTCATTCTCCATGGAAGTGAACCCGGAAGCCTCTGATACCCAGGGAGCATGTTACCCTTTGCTGGGGGAAGGGTGGTGTAGCTGGGGAGGGGGGAGGGATAGGGCCCCCCGGAGCCCCTCCGGCCCGTACGGATGGGGTTGGGTGGGGGAGGGAGGTGTGGGTGGTGGCGTTCGGCTGGCCGTGTCAGCGGTGGGTGGATAAACACGGGGAAAACACGTGGGAACCCCCAAATCTCCAAAACACGGGGAAATACGGGGGGAGCTCCCTCAATACTCCAAACACGGGGGAAACGGGGGAACCCCCCCAATACGCCAAACACGGACACTCAGCCAACTCTACAGTGGGAGGATAAAAAAACGGAAAAAAAAACTTTCACCATTTCACCGTGGCACGATCCCGATGACGCAACGCAATGAGATGCGACACATCCAATCCACGCACGCACACAAGACGTCTCCCTTTCGTCTTTCTCCACCAACTAAATATCAGCAGCACTCTTTGGTGCTGTTTTTTGGGGGGGAGGGTAGGCGGGTGGGGTGGATGCAACAAAATCTAAATCATGGGAAAGGGACGTAAGAAGAAAAAAAACAGCAAACAAAGTGAAAGTAAGGAGAGGAGAGAGAAGCAGAAGTTGAAATCTCTGGGTGTCAGCGTTGTTCTCGGGTAACCCGTTGGGTTCAAGTGTTTTTTTTAATGTTTGTGGTAAAGGAAGTGCCTACTGTGCAACCTAACTCTTAAGTGTAATGCTAAATAGGAGAATTATACAAAATCAAGATCCAACAGCTTTGTGTCTTCTAGGAACGTAAACCTACAGTAATATGGAAGGGGATAAGGGGGTGGGTCGGGCGGCCCTAAGGCTAACTTAATCATCCCATGATAAGGTAATTAGCATGGAAACGGGGGATAGTTTAAACTACAAAAATGCATGATGATGATGATGAAGAATCTATAGTGCAAACTGCCCTTTTGCAGATTTGAGTGTATGCCCTCAATCAGTACAGTATAGTTGCAACTGTATACAGTGCTCAGCAATACCTGGTTAAGTAAGAGCAGTACTTCATTAAGAAACATACTGGAGGTATCGAGCCCGATTTTACCATCCCCTCTTCTTCGTCGAATTCGTACCAAGTGTGTGGAGCCGGAGTTCTGGAAGGGGTTTTGGACTTGTTTGGTCTTGTTATTCATTATCGTTGGTTCAGTACCATGTACAAATGTCAGCGATTGATTAAAATAGGACGCACATTTAAAATGTCACCCTCCCTCCACCGAACGATTCTCAATGTGGCCGTTCCAGATGCTCTGTAGGAGTGAAATGAGAAGGGATCGTAAAATCAGGCAAGGAGGTTTCTCCCAGCCTGCCACTGTTGTTACTGTAATAGTGACGGGTCTAGAGAACTCTCCTACTCATTCATACTCATCACAAGCAGCGCTGTCTGCGTGTCGATAAGAGATTAATAAAATACTGTGCTATCTTTAGGACAACACAACCATTGATTGCAACATAGCATACACTTGTGCAACATATATATTTTCTGTTTGCATTATTTGATCATTGTGCTTGAAAGTGAGCTGTCTTAAGTGATGATTATAAAATGGCATGCCGTAATGGAAGCATTCACGCTGTACGTCAGCGAAGTGCAGTGCTTTACCTGTGTGCGTGCGTGTGTGTGTGTGTGTGTGTGTGTGTGTGTGTGTGTGTGTGTGTCTATGTGTCTATATGTGAGACGACTGTGAAGTGCATCACTCGTGTGCGTGTGTGTGTGTATGCGCACGTGTGTGTGTGTGTGTGTGTGTGTGTGTGTGCGTGCGCAAGTGTTAGTGCATAAGTTTGTAAAGTTATCCTTTGTCTGCTGCTCAGTGCGTGTGAAATTGCTCTAACTGTGAAGTGTGCGTACATCTTATCTGCTATTCTGTGTGTGCGTGTGTCTGCGGAGAAAGTAAAGCGTACGGGTGTAGAGGGGGCCACAAATGTGTCAGTGAATCCTCCCCTCTACCCTTTTCCTGTGTGAGCTGTACCGTCTCAACATGTGGCTATTTCCAGTCTGATAAGTAACTGTAGGCTTGTCATAGTAGTCTATGGATGTCTCTTGGCGTGTCATAGTGTTCTACGATTGGCTTATCATTAGTAGTATGTCAATGACTGTAAAAACGATGGACAGTGTGTCTCACATCCTCTCTTCTTTAGAAACAAAACAAACAGTCCTGTACCAGGTCCTGGTATAGTTTGCACTAGTGAGTGCTTCTTTAAAGACAGATTCTGCTTGTTAAACACATAATTGGCCTTGCACACCGGAAAATCGATCTATACACTTGATTTTTGACTAAATATACACTGCTCATCATTCTTAGGTCATTGCTTGCGTACTGTAGCTATGAGTTCCTGTTGTGGCTGTGAACGTCTGCTTTTGCTTCGGTGAAGAGTGATGGTCTCTTGGATGCCTGGCTGTGCTGTGTGTCATTTGGAGGTTTTTGATTGGCTGTGCTGTTTCTATGCAGGGTACCGGTTCATGCATGTAGGGTGGCCCACTGACCAATCACAATAGGTGTGTGGTCTTTGAACCAACCAATCAGATACAGGAGAAAATATAAAGAAAATGGAACTGTACTTTTCAGCTATTCTATTCCTAACTTACAATACTTGCTGGCTTAGGGCTTTGTGCTTTAGTGCATAAGTCTTCTGGTTGGCCTCAAATGCAGGGGTGCCGTGCCATTTCTCCAACCTTCAACCACCTTCCTCAACACCTAATTTCACTGTTGCTGCGTTACCATTTAGACCCTGTTTACACATATATGGATATTTTTGTATGAACATCCGTCTGGGAGTTTCAGTTATCTCCTCTTAAAACTATGGTTTTAAAACTACCCTTTTTAGGAAGCTAAAATGCTCCTGTTATGAGGGTGTGTTTTTATCCACATGCCGTGTTTAAACGTAGACGGATAAAAATATGTGTGCTTTTAAAAATATCTGCATATGTGTAACCAATGCCTAAGTTTGTCTCCATCGCTCCCGTTTGTCAACGATCTGTCACCTGAACATGTCCCATGGGTGGAGAGGAGGACTGGGGGAGGAGAAGGGCGGGATCTCCATAGACACCATCCAACCAGATGGCTCTGCTGGACAGAGTGACAGGTCTCTCCTGCAACCATAGTGCACCCCAAGGACCATATCATGTATCTCTGGTAATCATATCAGAAATGAATAAAACAAAACAATCGAAGTTTCAGATGCAAAACCCTCTCAAATGCATTGATAAGGACTTCCCAAAAAATGGACTATACATTGACCTGAATTATACGGTATACTGTATTGTATATACACGTCACTGGCTGTATATCTATAAATTTAGTCAACCTAAAAATCAGTCCATTTCACTCTGTTTGGGTTTGACTTCTTGTACTTTATAGTGACATTTACGTGGCTTTTTGAATTTCATAAAAATGAAAAATGACATAATTATAGAATTTCTTCCAGAGGATTTTGCATCTAAACTCTTTTCGTTTACAGACATACTGTTCTGCAGCCATTCACTGTGGTTTCTTGGTAGCACAGCAAGAGCTGTTTACACGTCATCTCTTGTTGCTGCCCTTTTACAGCAATCTGACTAATAGAGGTAATTCTATTTAAGAGCAACAGATGATCACACTATAATAAGGTGTACCACTAAGGAAAACGAAAACATCCAACCTGAAATGTTTGCCATCGGCTGCTAGTCACGTTAAACTACTTAAAATATTGTAATAATTATTATTATGCTTCACAACCAGTAGTCATTATTTCTACTCTCTATGCATAAACGGAATGTATTAACATTTGAAAAAGACGTTTGAAAAATGGAAAACAGAGAGCATCATGGGATATCAGCAGGTGCTTGTCCTTGTGAATGTTTATTGTTATTATTATTGTTATAATTATTGCATTTGCTGTTGTTTTTTTTGTTCTGGCTGTTGATTGTGAGATTGCCCTCTATTTCTCTTGTGCTCAATGTGAATGTGTCAGGAGTACACTAGTCTTTGTCACATTCCAGCAATGCTGGCTAGCATGGGAACTAGTGGCACAGTCCAATGTTTATGCTTGTTAAGTCTCATGCAAATCAAAGTAACAAAACAAACAATATACAATTAGGAATAAACAAATACTGCTTTATAATGATATTTACAGTATGATGTTTCATGTCGCTGTCTTATAGGCTGCTGCTAAGTGTTTTTTTGTAGTTTTTCTTTTTTTTTACTTGAATACTTTTACTGGTTGTCATAGAAACCTCAGGAGGTCTGTGTTTACTCTTTTTACTTTTTTTTTTAAATGTATGTATGGAACTGTGTGTATGTACAGTATGTGTGTACTGGTGAGTACATGTGTATGTACGTATGTGTGCGTAATGTATGTGTGTGTATGTGTGTATGTAGGCCTTTGTTGTACCCTTCAAGTCTCCTTGAGCTGGTGATGTTTCCCATGTAGCCTAAACTACCCGACCTCCCATGCCCTCAGGGCAGGGGTGGGGTAGAACCTAGTGGTGCAAGTCAATCTCTGTCCTCCCTTCCTTTGCTGTGGCCTGTGGCCTCTTCCTTGAGTGTCACCCTGTCTCCGTGGAGGAAACAAAGCTGGAAGAAGCCACAGGAAAGGACGGGAAGAACTGCAGTGACTTGTACCCTAGCTGTCTTTCCCTACTGGGGAAGGAGGATGGAGACTTCCTCTCAACTCATTGCATACGTTCCAATATGTGACCTTGCTTACTCCACTTGTGCTTGTGGCCTTGTCCCGCCTCCTGGCCCCTCCTCTGTGGAGAAAACAATAAAGTTTCCCAGCTGTCAGCTTAGCCACAACTTTTGGGGGACTGTTTTTCATTCACCATCCCAATTGCAAATGAGAAAAAGACTTTACAATTGAGATTTTGCAAGATATTGAAATATAATGCTGTTGTCAGTGATGTCATCATGACATATTACTTCCTGGTACGAGGCCACAAGCACAAGTGGAGGAAGCAAGGTGACATATTGGAACGCACACATTCACTACTCTAGTGCTCTGCCTAGTGAAGGAAGAGTCATCGTCTAATTAGTGAGTGAATAGGAGTCGTCTCAATAGGGTTCTCATTCACTAAACCTCCATACTGCAGTGTACTGCTTGGTGACTGAGCGAGTGAACACTTCAGGCACTGCAAACTGAGGGACACACGTACGTTCACATGTTCACTAGCCCAGTGCACTGCACAGTGAAGGAAGAGGCTTTGTCTCAAGTGTTCACTTGTATTCATTGACCTGCACAGTGCTGCACTGTTTAGTGTCTGAGCGAGTGAAGACTTTGAAGGATGTGCACCAGTTCAGTTTCAGTTCTCTGTAGCCAATTCAGCTTACTATCAAAGGACAGCCAGACAAATCTGGGAGGAGGAGAAGACTCCTCTCCTTCCCACTCAGAATCCACCCATTCAATACTACGGCTCACTTAAGGGGGTGTACAATCATTGTTTTATTCAAAACAGATTTAAGAGAAAGTTTCCTTTTGTGTGTAGAGGAATACAGGCGCGCTGTCATCACTAGTGGGGAATGTAGGTTATGATTAATAACAAATATAAGGTGAATTATGTTAACGAAGTGCAGTACATACTGTGAGGATGCCTTGAAATTGGAAGCTCAGTATTGATAGTAGGCCTAAGAATATTGCACATAATTAAGTAACTTATATAATGTAAGAGGTGGCCAAGTCAATAGAAAATATACAAATTTGCAGTTTATTAAGTGAATTGTAAAAGCTTTATGACTTGTTTTCTTACTCGCTGACGATACTGCGTGGACTGCTGTAGAGATATTACAATGTCTCTTTTTTTGTGCAAGGAAATTTGGGATAACCTTGGCTCCTGGCTACGTAAGCCATGTCTACACTTGAGTTTAGACCTCTTATTCAGCCCTTTTTGCCCTTTTTGCTAACTTAAAACAGCAACACGGCTGTACTTTTTTTCTAAAGCTGCTGAATTTTAAGAAGATAAACTAAATGACTTTGGGGCCACCAAATATTTTGGATCATGCAAAGACTATATTGTACTGTAGTAATTTTGTAATGACATTTGTATAATGTAGTGATGGTTGTGAATGCTTGGATCCGTACAATGTTTAAAAAAATAAATTGTTTACATAAACAATCTCTTGATCATTCGTTATTGTCTTTCTTTTATGCATGGCCTTCAGAGTGAAGCGTATTATTTCGTATGGGGAATGTACTGTATGTTGTCCCTACCATTTGAAAAGGCCATATACAGATTAATACACTACACACACAATGTGATTGTAGCTAACCAAAGCCTCAGCACATTCCATTGCTCAGCATACACTTTAATTAATAAAGCTTCGACACCCTCCCGAGTTGAAAGCCTTTTTTCCACTACTTAATAACTGTATTTGGGTACCCTGGGCTAATAACACTGGGCTAATTCCAAAATTTCACTTGTAGGTCTAAATGACACTGACATTTAGGCCTACAATTCATAGCCTGATGTCACACTACTGAAGAGCAGGTTTTAGTCTCCTCCTGTGCTACAAGTTACAACACATGTCAAGTGGGTGTTTATGTCTGTGAACTAGTTTTTTTTTTTTCTCTGTAGAAAATGTTTCCATTAGCAGGGATATTTAATGTTCGGTAAGTAACAATGAATTGCTCAAAACTATTGCATCATCATTGCTGTCTGACTGAACACAGAATCAGTGCCTTTGACTCGACCACCATGGAATGAGGCACTTCCTGGACTGGCCATCGGTGGCGCTGTTTGCCTTATGATGGTAAGTGAAGTGGAGAAAGACAAACGCGAGTGAACTCAGGCGGTGTGCTGAAGGAGGTGGAGTCTGTTGCTGAGAGGGAGGAAAAAAGAAGAGAAGGGGGAAAAAGAGAAAGCAGACACAACAGAAACTGGGGTAGACGGAGGACAAGCTGCGTCAGTCATATTTATTTAACATTATATTGGCTTAATATCAACAGAAGCGCAGCGGCCGAGGAGGGAAGACATCAAGATGATAACGCCCTATTTCCTGGAAAATTTCTGGGTATGTTGTTTTCCCTTTTCTACTTGCGTTAGCCGGGGATTGAACGCCAGTTGCTCAGTTCATGCTAGTAGAATTTCGTAAGCAGCACTGACAACATGCTTTTAGATTGGCACGTGTATTTTTGCTTTGTGAAATGGCAGCTAGTAGTATAGTACTACCCTTGCTTGGTAAGCACAATGTGGACAACTGCCCCGTGCCCCCGCTACTTTTCTCGGCGAATACCATTTTACTATCCCGGGGATTGGGCCTCCGTGAACTCCATCTAACTTGAACAGCCAACTGGAATCCTCCTCTGCGGACGGTAATTGGCTGGGTCGGACTGTCTTGGAATGTTTATGGACTTATTCTGCAACACCATTGGGCCTTCTGTTGTCAGTCAATGTGTCGACCTTCTCCCTTTCTTCCGTAATTAAGTTCGAATGAGACACCATGGATTTTTTTAAAACAAGTTTGTGATTTAGGAGTTGAGATGTCATTTAATAGATCTCCAAAACAACATTTGACACAACAATAGTACAGCAGCAGATATACTGCATAGCTTGTCACACGCGCTAGCCAACTCCTCCTCTCCAGCTGGAGCAAGACGTGGCTATTTGAGCAACGTTTTTTAAAGCTGTATGGAATCTTGAAGTCTGATTTTAATAGCTTGTTATGTCAATGGATGGACGTACCTCTGACCTGAAAGTAGCCTCGACTCTTCTAGCTGTCAAATTTGGTTTGTTTATTTTCATGTGAAGTGGACGGAAGCGCACGAGCTCTGTCAGAATGTTCACTTTTCTAGGCGCTATTCCCTTCAATCTTACACCTGCAACTTCGCCAACAGCTGACTATCCCACCACACACTTCGCAGACGCGTCATCAAGGAAATGTAAATAATGCAGAATGGATACTATTTTAAGACACGCCAGACGGCATTTGTGTAAGGTGTTACAAAAATGCTGCCTTTGCCTACACAAAGCCATTCCGCCTGTCAATTATAATGAAGGCCTCTGCCACAAACACACACACCCATATCCTTGAGGTGGGCAGTGTCGCGGTTCTCGTGTGGCGTGTTTGCCCAGGAGGCCACGTGTTGACGGCATACTGAGAAGTTATCCCTATTATGTGTTTAATCATTATTTACTAACTGAAAGCATGCCACGGGAATTTTCTCTGCACACTGATATCCAATCCAAGATGTTGCGCTTCGTTGACGACGTAGGCCTAACATGAACTGAGCGTATTGTGTCATTCCATCCAGAGTAGGCTACAGTACAGACCGGACTGACCAGCTGTGAGTGTCTTAAAAGAACTGTGCGCTACCTGCATTCCGCAGATGGGATCGTGTGATTCTAAGTAGGAGAGGTCAAATGCTTTGTGGCGTTTCCTATTAGCAGTGCACCCAAGCCTCCACGATGCTGGGTTGGTTCACTAGACCTAAACAGCTCCGACAGTGTTTATAGTCTGGTTGTTATTAAATGCAAGAGCAGATTCATTCCTAAAATGGGAAGTGGAAAGTGGTCAAAGAAGGATTACACACAATGTTAAATAACTGTCCCCGAGTCTGTCTGCAGAACTCTTCCTTTTCAGCTAAATGGCGGTGGAGAGTAGACCTGATGACCTTAAGACTTAGAGGCCTACTTAGTACATTATATCCTATACACTACACTACACAGTAAGTCAGATCATGCGGACACACACACACAGCTCACGCAAGTGAACATTTCTCATTAGCAGGCAATAATTTGCACCGTAATGTTTAAAATGAGTGGGTTACTTTGCTGCTGTAAGCAGGATCCTACTTCTTCACTGTGAGTTGCAAGACTAGATCTGCCGGCCTGTTGCAACTGTGCTGTGGTGTCATTGTGGGCTGGCGTTAGAGCAACCGTATGTGACGTGTGTTTGTTGTGAAGAGTAAGAAGTGCTCCTTAAGTGCTGACTTGTACTTGTGTAACATAGTAGTACATACACAGGTAATATTTGTAACATTGTAATATAGTATGCAACACAGGCCCAATGACAACACACACACACACACACACACACACACACACACACACACACACACACACACACACACACACACACACACACACACACACACACACACACACACACACACAGTGAGATTATATATACACTACATAGACAGTCAAGAAAAACTAAAACCAAAGCGCCAGAAGACATTAAGGCGAGGGGGAAGCTGGCCTAAATGTCATAGAGTAATACCAGCGGAGTAATCCATCTGGTGACAAGTCAACGTCAAAATGTAAGCTTACTCTATTGTCAAAATCTTTGTATCCGTAGCACAGTATCAGTAGCACAGAAGATTGCAGGTGCAAGTGACGAGATTCCAATGTGTAGTTAACCCATTTTGTCCTAAGCCCTTTTTGGGTAAGGGTGCCTTCTGCCTATCAAATCCTAAGTATCTCAGCCTCCGAAGCACATACAAACATGAAATAAGTTGCATTTAAAATCTAGAACCTTGATTTTGCACTGGTATAGTGTTCATTCAGCTCTAACATACCCACATCTTTAATAAAGTAGCTCAAATCTCAAGAACTTGAATGCAGCGTATATGTCACTCCAGGACACAATGGGTTAAAACATAACAGACGTTACACGGTGCTGGGATGGAGAGATGGAGAAACAGAAAGACTGGTGGATGGGTGGAGTGAGGGAGTGATACGATACACTTTATTGTCAGTTTTCACTGAAATTCGTTTTGCAACCCTGAACAAGACTCGTTTAAGGAAGGACAACACATGTAACATCACAGGACTAATTGCACATCAGTGCCATGCATGTGGAGCATAGAACACCATCAGACAAAGACAGCATGAAGCCTGACCCCACAGTCACCCACAGGCACCGATACAGGTATAGGCCACAGACCTATGTACAGACATGCAGACATCACCTACATACAGCCATGCGTAACATGAGGACAGTTATCGCCATGCGGTGATTATTTGACTGCTACATACAGCCGTCCGACTGCAGATATTCTCTGATTTCACTGAGAGTGAAAGCGCTGTCAGCTGAGTGCAGGCAGGGCGAGTTATGCAGCCAGAGATTTTGCCTTTTGAAGAGATGAGACATAGAAAGATGGATGGATGAAGGGATGGATGGATGGATGGATATATGGAGTGAGTGAAGGAGTGAAAGCTCTTGTGAGCGGAGAGCAGGCTGAGTGTGGCAGCTAGGGAGTTGGGGGGGGTTGGCCTCTTCAATTGGCTTTTTGTGTGCCGGGCCTGTACGCCCCCACTGCCCACGAGCCACCATGTCTTTAAGATGCTGAGCAGGTACACGCAGTCTTCCATGGCAGGCACACACACACACACACACACACACACACACACACACACACACACACACACACACACACACACACACACACACACACACACACACACACACACACAGCAGATTCTCTCTCTCTCTCTCTCTCTCTCACACACACGCATACACAAACACTCAAACATTCAAACAGAATGGAACGCACTGGAGTCTGGACACACGGTGTCGGCACGATTTGTCAGGAACGGTCTCAGGATGCGTGTGTATGTGTACACGTACTGTCGAGGCTGTGATCATTTGTGAGTGTGTGTGGAGGCTTCTGTGTAATCATTGACTTAAATGGCTGATCGTGGAATGCTGAAGACGACCAGCCACTGTATGTGGGGGTGGCGGCGTAGTGAGTGGAGTGTGAAGTTAAGCGACACACTATAAAAACAACTAATAATAATAATAATAATAACAACAATAATTAAATATTATAACGTATAATATTCTCTCTCTCTCTCTCTCTCTCTCTCTCTCTCTCTCTCTCTCTCTCTCTCTCTCTCTGTGTAAGAGAAAGAGCTGAACTTGATGGACTATGTGTCCTGTTGGTACTGTTATCATACAGTATGTGTAGAACAATGAGCTTTCTGTGCTTGCTGCATGTGTTGCCGGAGCGTCAGGGAAACACATTGATTGGGTAGCCGCCCGGTGTGTTCTGTGCATGTGATAGCTGCTGTTGACATAGGCAGCAGGCAGCAGCCTTGGGAAATCTCCTCCCATTTCTTAAGCATGTGTAAGCTGTGTTGACAGGAGTCTATAGCCTATAGTCTTTCTTCCTGTGCCATGACATGAACCCTCTGTCTCTAACACGTTTGACACACGACATGATTTGATGCTGTGTCAGCCCAGCTGACGATTCAACAAGTGCACTGCACTCTGGAAATTCACTTGGTCCCACTGATATTGGTGCAAGTGGTGCAGCAGTTGAGCCGTGCTGTGTGTGTGTGTGTGTGTGTGTGTGTGTGTGTGTGTGTGTGTGTGTGTGTGTGTGTGTGTGTGTGTGTGTGTGTGTGTGTGTGTGTGTGTGTGTGTGTGTGTTACCTTGTAGAACATGTCTCTCAGGTCTTCCTCTGGTGTCTGTGTCTGTGTGTCTGTGTTTGTGTGTTTTTACTGCCTTTTGTGCATTATGCTAGCCTAGAAATCTAGACGCCCCTAGCGACCGCAAATTGAATTTGCTCCCGGGGGCAGTCTAGCGGACCCCGGTCGTTTTGCGAGGCTGAAAGTTATCCGATGACAGGGCCAATCAAATCGCGAGGGGGGCCGGGCTACCTAGTAAACAGGAAACTTTCTAAGAAGAAGCATGGTGTCCGTCCGTGCTACGTACAGCACGAAAGTGTTTACTTAATTTAAAAAGCCTGGATGATAATACATTTCGTGGCTGACATGGATTGATGTAATAATACACCATGAACTTATGGGGCACAAATAGATCTCAACACATTACCATTTGATCATTCGATGTTTTAAACTAGCTCGGTAAGTTGAGCATTTTACAGAACCAGATAGTCACACGTTATTATCAGACCACTACTGTAGGTGTAGAATGAAATTGCTGCCCCAATTTCTAACAAGACACATGCGACATGCCATTAAAAACGAGACATTTGGGAGCTTTGGAAGTCTTTGAGTAGCTTACTAAATAGATGGGAATGACACCGAGTCTACCAAGCTAGTGGCTAGCTAACCTGTCGTCAACAACACAGACCTAGGTATCCAGGTTAGGGTTAGCCTTAGAAAAAATCTAGGGTTAGAAACAAAAAACTAACATCAAAAAGATAACTAGCTCCGTTATATGGCGGTGGGATCGATAGTCTGGCTAGTGGGAGCGAGCTGACCGGGGAGCGTCCTGCGTTGGGAGCGACAATCCGGGAAAGTTATGGGTAGCTGGCTAGCTAACGCCGAACATGCCATGTTGACAACAATCATAAATATAACCATTTAACAAGCCCCAAATTGCTCGACATTTTGCTGATTGATCAAGGAGGGTCATGTGGTTGAAAACGAGGCATTTTTGAACTGTATAAGTGAAAACACGATTTATTAGGAAACTTGTTTGTGGCTGTGGTCATCACACGAATTCACTGCTACGACGGCTGGAAGTTGCTGCTTCACCTACAAAGAGGCCCTCGCTAGTGGCTAACCTGTCGTCAATAGCAGAGCTAGGTATCCAGCCTTGTATTATATGCCTGCCCCAAATTCTAATAAGATCCGTGTCATTAAAAACGAGACATTTGGGAGCTTTGAAAGTCTGTAAGTCGCTTACTAAATAGATGGGAATGACACCTGGTCTACCGACCTAGCGGCTAGCCATGTATTAGTTATGGGTATACAGCTAGCTAGCTAACACCGAACATGCCATGTTGACAACAATCATAAATATAACCATTTAACAAGCCCCAAATTGCTCGACATTTCGCTGATTGATCAAGGAGGGCCATGTGGTTGAAAACGATGCATTTTTGAACTGTATAAGTGAAAACACGATTTATTAGGAAACTTGTTTGTGGCTGTGGTCATCACACGAATTCACTGCTACGACGGCTCGAAATTGCCGCTTCAACTACAAAGGGGCGTGTCGCGTGTACGAGACAGCTGTGACGTTACACAGAAGTGTGTGGGGATTGGTTGTTTACCATCCAATTGCGTGACGTTGAGTGCTGAAGCAACCGTTTATCCCGCCCACACTGCTGCCCAGCTCTCCTAGACCCTGGTACAGCTTTTTGCTGTACGGGTCTGGCTGCGCTAGGCTAGCATTATGCAACTGCCACCGTGTCAAGAAGAATCTTCCTGTGACGTGTCACGGTGATGATTTCATCTCTCTCTGATGATGTCACTCGTCTGGTGGCCTCCTGTGAGACTTGGCCTGCTGGCACACACTCATTCACTCGCTTTCACTCGCTTTCACTCTCTTACTGAGCCATTATATCTCTCTCTCTCTCTCTCTCTCTCTCTCTCTCTCTCTCTCTCTCTCTCTCTCTCTCTCTCTCTCTCTCTCTCTCTCTCTCTCTCTCTCTCTCTCTATCTCTCTCTCTCTCTTCCTTCTACTCTCTTACTGAACCATTGTTGAGGGGGAGGAGTTGTTATGGTGTCTTGTGTCTCCTACACACACACACACACACACACACACACACACACACACACACACACACACACACACACACACACACACAGTAAAAGTGTGCTGTTATTTTTTGTGGCTGATGTTACATGCTGGTATCGGCTCATTCGGGTTGTGGTGTTTGGTACAACACACACACACACACACACACACACACACACACACTCACGTATATAAACATACTCGTAGTTCCGTGTTCCATGGACACCAGAGCCCAATGCCTGCTGGGAAAAGCGGAAATATGAACATAAAACCAGAATTGTTCATTGTTGTGCACGGCCTAACATGGTCATCCAATCTCCCGCCTATTTATGTGCATGTAAGTTACTCCTCATTCATCCTGACCTGCGGGCCTGGGCACAACTTAGCAGCTGTGGGCCCAGCAGTGCATGATGGGCTGCAAAGATACAAGATGAGTTCAAATTTTACTGGCCAACCAGTAGGGCACTCATTTGCCATCCGGCCGACCCGGGTTCGATTCCCGGCCCGGGTCATCATTTGCCGACCCCTCCCCATTTCTCTCTCTCTCTCCCCATTCACTTCCTGTCTTTCTCTTACACTATACTATCATCAATAAAGTGATTAAAGTAAAATATGAAAATAAATTGGCCAGTTCTTCCCAAACCTTTTCTGCTGGGATCCCCTTTTGGATCTAGGAATATCCCACATCATATTTCAAGCGCAGCACATTTTTTGCCCACTAATGTTGCTAAATGTTGCCAACATCTATAGGCATGTTTGCATAGGTTTTATGCAAGTATTTCCTTCTCTCCGCGACCACCCTGCAGGACCTCTTATCTGCTAAGGGCCCCGACCCCAGGTTGGAAACCACTGATTTAGGCTTACTCTTCATTTTACAGTGTCTTTTTTTATTTTTATTTATTTTATTTTTTATTTTATTTTTTGTCTTTTTGACTTTATTTATGATTGTACAGTAGGAGAGAGACAGGAAACGAATGGTAAGAGAGATTGATTGCTTTATTGACAACACATCAGTTATCTTCTATTAGAAGCACTGTTCTTCCTGTGGTCAACACAAATTCATACATTATTTTACATTTTTCTCTTTTCTTTTTACATATGATACAAACATGGGGAAGGGTTGGCAGATGAACCAGGCCTGAATCGATCCCAGGTCGCCGGTGTAGCATCCCAGTGCCCTACCTTTTAGTCAGAGAGAGTAGAGAGAGAGAGGTTCCATTGGCCCATTGTTTCCTGGTTCTATTATTGGGGGGGAAATCCCCCTTTAGGCAGACCTAGGCAGACCTGAGGACTGTTCTATTCAATGCTAGGAGCATTATGACACGCCCCTTTAGGCAGACCGGAACCTGGTCATGTTAGGTGCCCATAGAAACCTATTATGTTGGCATATCTCTATACTTAAAGAATCTCTGTTTTAGTGTCACAGTGTCTTTTTTTTAAAGTGTAACTTTCATCAGCATGCCACATTATTTACACTACCTAGGCGCTACTCCTAACGCCAGGGACACATACACGCAAGTTTTTCCAAGCGAACTTCACCATTCATTCCTATGAGGGAAGCGAAGTGGGGTGAAGGCAAGCGAGAAGGGGTGAAGTGAATACTATATTCGGCCAAGTTAAAAATCATGTATACGAGGAGCAAATTTCGCCTGCGGCAGGCAATCAAATCAATCGACAACATGAATGTTTTAATCAGTTTGATTTGCCACTACAATATGCTGACCGTTGAGCTGCCAGAAAGGAACTCTGAATTTTGCTTTGCTCGTTTTGCCTGCATGTGTCCCCTGTGTAACCCTGTACAGTGCAAGCACATAGTGTTGTTATATGTTATTGCATAGTTTGTTACACTGTAAGTTTACCTAATTAATTCATGTAATGTTAGTATCATGATGTAACCTGAATGAATAGTTATGATGGTATTATGGGGTAATGTGACTTTGGACGGCATTTGACTGTTCTTTTTTGTCAATCGCAATCTAACCTAAAGCACACAGATAAACCGCTCAATTACACCATAAGTCACACATCTGGCAACAAGCTTGCTCTCTGCATGCAGCTAAAAGAAGGCGTTTGGCTTCCCTTGGCGCTGTGTTACTGAAGATGACCTATCTAGTGTTTCCCAACCCTGGGGTGAATTTCTCAAAACCAAAGTTGCTTAGTTAGTACATTAGCTACTTTGTTTTCAATGCATTTTCCCATTGGCAACTACCGAAGCTGCTAACAGGCTAACAACTTCTCTTTTGAGAAACTCACCCCTACTATGTCAGCAACACATTACTACAATGCAACCCCTCTACATTATGGCAGTAACACACTGTGCTTCTCATTCCTATGGCACGGCATGTCTCCTCTCCTGGTCAATTGAAATTGAATTGTGTGTTCCTATGGACTGTGTGTGTGTGTGTGCGAGTGCGTGTGCGTGTGTGTGTAGCGTTAGTGTTTTACCTCAGGAGTGTGAGTACGTACGGTAAGCTATGTATGTGTTTCTCTCTCTCTCTCCTCAGGACTGTGTGAAAATGGTATGCCCTAGGTCCAATGTTCTTGGTTTGAGAGTTTCACTTCCTCTCAGCTGTGCACAGTCTTTTCAGTTTCAGAACAGAGCAGAGCTGTATTCTTAGACATACTGTTTAACTGCAGAGTCAGCAACACACACACACACACACACACGCCACATGAACACATCCTCTTGCCTACTTTACCACATGACACACACACACAGACACACACACACACACACACACACACACACACACACACACACACACACACACACACACACACACACACACACACACACAGTTTATTTTTACCTACAATTCATAGAAAATGACACAAATGTATCAAATGCCACGACCAGACATGATCAAGTTGCAGCTCTATGTAGCTCGTAAAAGAACAAATTAAATGTCAAGGTAGCACTTCTCAACCACCCGCTGCATCAGATGTTAATGGATAGACCCATTTTCTTCGCCAAATATGGCACCCTCCAATGACACATTAGCAGCATTGAAGAGTCATATAATATAGAATAGCTTTTATTGTTTCAATTGATTTATTGTACAGTAAGAGCGTACCATGAATGAATAATTAATAGTGCAATAAATATGGAAGAACAGACAAATGGGGGGATGGGTCTGTGTGAAGGCACCATATGGTCCAAACCAAAAAGGTTTCGTATACATTGAAATGTTTGGCGAGGGGGTGTACACGATTTAATATGACACAGTCGTAATGATGGTCGTAACACTGTATGCAGACACACACACACACACACACACACACACACACACACACACACACACACACACACACACACACACACACACACACACACACACACACACACACATTCTGTGTATGCATGTCGAAGCATTTGCATTTGCAGGTGCAAGGTGTATTATTATGTGTACTTAGCACAGATGCCTTCATTCCTTCTGGATAAGTAACGAAGTAAATGCAATTACCGGTAGTTTTTAAAGCACTTTTTGCATACAGTCACAAAGTGCTTCACAATTTCATTTGGTAGAATTTAGAGGATAAATAATCTCTGGTCTACTCTGTCGTATTGAGAAGCTAGATTGTAGTAGGGAGGATGCCTGTAGCCTGCAGCCTTAAAGGGGTATGCCACTATTTTGGGGCTTAATACAGTTAAAATTGTTGGCTGGGGTTTATTAAGGTGGTAAAGTGTCTTATTTTTCATGTTAAGCGTTGTCTTGCTTTAAGACAAGTTAAAAGAGGTAGTATGTCGCTAAGCTAGTGAAAGTCAATGGATCCGTGTAGCATTGTAGCATGCTACACGGATCCATTGACTTTCACTAGCTTAGCGACATACTCCCTCTTTTAACTTGTCTTAAAGCAAGACAACGGCTTACATGAAAAATAAGACACTTTACCACCTTTATAAACCTTGGCCAACGATTTGAACTGTATTAAGCCCCAAAATAGTGGCATACCCCTTTAAGAGGGAGGTCTCCCGACCCATGGGGCCGGTTGTCCCAGGAGCCAAAGTCCCTTGGAACACTTCCACGATCACATGACTCGAGTCGCAGCAGATGTTCCATTATGTGATGTCATAAAAAAACGCTGGCGCACGCACGTGCACACTCGCAAACCTGATAGTGGTTAGCTCACACACAAATGCGCACTCACAGCTGATGATGGTACACACACACAAACACACACACACTCTCACGTACTCCTGATAGTGGTTCGGCAGAGTCGATCAGCCAGTCAAACAGGCTTCCCTTGACTCCTGGCACTGTTTGTGTGTGTGTGTGTGTGTGTGTGTGTGTGTGTGTGTGTGTGTGTGTGTGTGTGTGTGTGTGTGTGTGTGTGTGTGTGTGTGTGTGTGTGTGTGTGTGTGTGTTTTGACCTTAGTCATTATGTTGCTTTAGCTGATGCTCCCTAAACACCATCTCCAGTCCCAGCTCTGCCTCCGCAATGATGATCACTCCTGTCTCCTGTCTGCTTAGCACACAGCTGCACCACACACACACACACACACACACACACACACACACACACACACACACACACACACACACACACACACACACACACACACACACACACACACAGCTGCAGAACTCTCTCACACACACACACACACACACACACACACACACACACACACACACACACACACACACACACACACACACACACACACACACACACGTACAGCTGCAGAACTCACACACAGATTGCAGGAACACGGATATTATCTAGATTGTAGGCCTGTGAGGTGCCAAACGGACACAAATGGACTCCCTCAGATCTCTCTCTCTCTCTCTCTCTCTCTCTCTCTCTCTCTCTCTCTCTCTCTCTCTCTCTCTCTCTCTCTCTCTCTCTCTCTCTCTCTCTCTCTCCAGGAAGCTTCAGTAATGATACATCTGAACTGTCACTAGTTAATGATGTCTTGCTAAGGCAGGGTGGCCATGACTGGACTGGGAGGAAGCGAGGGAGCGTTGGATGAATGAAGAGGTGGCGTGTGGTGTGCGTGTATGTTTGTGTGTGGGGGTGTAGCTGAGAGCTTTGACTGAAGGGGTGAATTAAGGATTTGGATTGGTGGGGTGTTGTGGCGGGGGGGTGGGTGTTAGACAGGGAGCGATAAATGTTGGGAAGAGCAGAAGGTGGGTGGGGCTGGACTCATTCGGGAGGGAATGTAGCAACCCAATGTAAGTAGGCGGCTGGATGTGAGTGCCCGGATATCCGCCCGAGTATTTACGTCTATTTTACCTCAGCTACTCGCGTTCGGTCGTGTATTTACGACAGTTTAACCTCAGCAAGGCCTGTAGCAACCCAATGTAAGTAGGCTGCTGGATGTGAGTGCCCGGATATCCGCCCGAGTATTTGCATGCATTTGCATTCATTTCCGCCATCAGGAATGCTTTGCGGTACCACAGCTACCCTATGTGAGTCGCGCTGTGTCGCCTGACTGTCCCTTCTATAATATGATTGTAGCCTACCGTAACAACTCGGCCTCGGTCCCCGCGGCAAATATCCACCACACCACCACGGGTCCTCTGGTGTTGTGACCGTTTTAGGATCTTTTTTTCATATCCAATACTTGCACATTAAGAGTGACAATTCCATCATGGATGTTTAGGCTACACGATATGTGCGAATGCAGTCATGTTGAATTTAGGGTGGCCAAACCATGCCATGTCATGAAGAACGTGCATCACATTATTTAAACAGCTCGTGTAAACGGTTATCCTGAGTGCCCGTGTCTTTTTTCAGATCGGAGGCTTGATTAGCAAAGATATGGGAGAGAAATTAGTTGTGCGTGCTTACTGGCTCCAATATTTCAGCGTCCCGCTTGATTCTGTACTGACACTTTTAAGTTTACGTAGCACAATCAAATGAATAGGCTATGTCTAAATTATAGGCTCTAGTCTCCAATGTGCCTAGTTTCACGTGTTCTTGGCATCAATCTGCACAATAGGCCTATGCGGCATAACTTTTCGAGGGCTACATTTAGACCGGGTAAAGTATCGAGCATGGTCTGTCCCTTCAATAATATTAAGAGTGTCCCGTAACAACTCGGTCTCGGCCCCCGCCACAAGTATCCTCCACCACGAAGGTCCTCTGATGTTGTGACCGTTTTAGGATATTTTCATATAATACAGAAATAAGAGCGTGCGCGCGCGCCTCTGACTGTATCTAGACACGGAGGGAGAATGGCTCCAATATTTATATTCAGCGCCCAGTTTAATTCTGCACTGACACTTTTAAATGTTATGCCCAGATATTCTTTTAACTTGTTGGATATCCTGATATTATGTTTCACTAATGTAAGGAGTAAAACTCAGAAACTTCCCGGGTGCTAGCTACATTTAGACTGGGTAAACTCGTGACTTTAATGCCTTCCGAAGCGGGCTATTCCAGTGTCTATTTTAGACTATAGCCTTGTGCAAAACCTTTTATTTAACATTGCGAATGGGCAGGATGATTTGCTTAGACACGCACTGAGCAGAACTGTGCAAGGTGACTGCTGCAGTTTTCAGCTCAGTCCTCCTGGATAATAAACACAATGCCGACGAGAAAGTAACGCCGTTATCTTTTGATGAATTCCCTATGGGTGCCCGGTTGAGACAGTTTAATTTTCACACCCAAATCAATTCGGTTTTAAGTTATAATTTCATTGTATACTTTTTTATTATAATTTTGATGTCACAGGGCCTATTCTTTGGATTGGGAGATCAAGGAACTTTCTGGTGTCGCCGAAACGGCGATGTGCGGT
>NC_085867.1:25413922-25416422 GCF_034702125.1 Engraulis encrasicolus | reverse complement strand
TGTGTGTGTGTGTGTGTGACAAGTCGTGTTGTTCTGTGCTGAAGGCCTGCTGTGGGCCAACAACCCATTTGGGCTCATTTGCGGTGCCCCCTAATGGCCGATTACCGGTAATGCGCTTCCCATGGTGACTGCCGGGGGAAATGGGGGTGAACCGCTCAAGCCTCTTGATATTCTCTTGCTCTGTCTCTCTGTCTTTTCCCCCGTCATAGTTGGCTGTGTGGTGTGGGTGGGAATACATGTTTGCGACCCTCATCTTGTGTCATCTTGTGTCAGTTGTTTTCCAGAGCATTCTAATTCACCCAGGTCATCTCAGTTAAGAGTTTTGTTGGCGGATGAATGAAGTGGCACATCAATTTGCTCCACTGTCCACACATATGAGCATGGGTGTAATTTTAGGTGTGGATGGTGGGGACATGTTCATGCCACTTTTGAGGTAAACCAAGCTTGTCCCCACCACTTTTTCACAAATATCATGCAAAAATAGCATACCCAAAGAATTTCCTATAATTTCCCCACCACTTTCCAAGCCAAACCTTCACCTCTGCATATGATACAGGTAGACTGCTCATGGGAAACCAGGTTTGAGTCCGGCCTTGGTCGTTTCCTAACCCTACCCCATCTCTCTCTTCCTCTCTCTTCCTGTCCTCATCCTCACTGTTCTTTCCATAATAAAGGCAAAAGAAAGTACATAAAAAGGGTTGAGTTATGGTCAATTAGAATGAAAAAAGTCCAGTAAAAGGTCCAGTGTCCCCCAACTACATTCTTGACCAACAGGTCATCATGCATAGGCGTATCTATGACACGCTGATTTGAACCCACTATCGCGTGTGTCCATATGCATTTTCAAGTTAAGTCGTGCTCCACAACGCCCTGTGACAGGTTAGGTTTAGGGATGGTTTTGGTTTAGGCACAATTTAGGTAGAAATTCGCCTAATCTCGCTGTTCTTGGCAAAAGTAAAGCAGCAGAAACATTGCTTTACTGACAGGTTAGGTTTAGGGGTGGTTTTGGTTAGGGCACAGCAAAGCATATTTGCGTTTAGTAACAGAAATGCGCTGTGACAAAACAAAACAGGGAAAACTGTGCAAACCTCGTCACGTGTCAAAAGTGCATGAAAGCGCTTTCCGTTGCGTTGAGGAGCACGCTTTAAGTTCAAAATGCGTCGCACCAGCACGCTGAATGCACTAGCGTGCGATACATACGCTAAAGCATGATGACAGCCTGTCTTGACAGTGGTCGAGATACTGTGGCCTAATGATTGGTTAGTGAGGTGGTAATGAGATCAGAGGGTTGCAGGTTTGAATCCCACTCTTACCTCTCCCCACACCTCTATCCATGGCTGAAGTGCCCTTTAGCAAGGGTCATATTGCTCCAGGGACTGTAACCAATACCCTGTAAATAACTTAGTCGGTTTGGATTAAAAAAGTCAGTTAAGTCCAATGTAATGATTCGAAAAAATGGGTGATGTGGCTTACTGAAGCAGTGAACTGTGACTCTGACGTGAAGAATGTGCTGACCAATGTTAGTGTCTTAGTCTTAATCTTAGTGTGCAGTATCAGCAGATCGGCCGTTTGTCCTGAGCCTTCTCTCAGAGACACACCCCTCAGACTGCCCTATCAGTCAGGAGCAGATCACCAGAGAGGGGTGTGTGCGTGTTTATGTTTGTGTTTGCCTGTCTTTGTAGGTGTGTGTATGTGTGTGTTCACAACATGGTATCATGAGAAGGCATTAGCTAGCACGCAACTAGTGTGTTTCGATACATTTAGTTTTTTTCAATATTTTGCAATGCCATGTGACCGTTTAGGGCCAGGGGTGTGTTTTGTCGGCACACCATTTCTCAATTTTTTTCTTGGATGTCTCTAATTCAATTTCAGTTTATTATCAAAGTGTAGTTTCGCCATAATAGTTTCGTAATGACAAAACTTAAGTGTGTGTGAGTGTGTATGTCAGTGTGTGTGTGAGTGCCTGACAGTGCATCTCTCTCACCACACCGTTTGGCTCATGGTGTTCTTGTGCCCTCTTGTGGACCGAGAGGGAATTGACTGTTCAGTCTGGACCCCACTCGCTGAAGGAAATTAAGCCGGCAACAGACATTAATAAACAAATGCACACGATATAATGCTTACCACATAATATTTAACATATAGATATAGCTATAAGGATAATGCTATTTATATATTTAGCCTTTAGGCAGATCACACACACACACACACACACACACACACACACACACACACACACACACACACACACACACACACACACACACACACACACACACACACACACACACACACACACACAAATCCCCTCATGACTGCCATGTCCGAGACCAAGACCAAGACCAAAGCAAGCTGAGACCAGGTAGCCTGGGCAAATAGCCGACTGTTGACTCAGTCAATCAGTCTGGCAAAAGCCATGAGGAATCCGTCTCCTTGGACGATGGGAGATGGTCTGATCTTACTCTATCATTTAAATTAATTGAAGTTCCAAACTCAAAAA
>NC_085867.1:25398922-25403922 GCF_034702125.1 Engraulis encrasicolus | reverse complement strand
CAAAACAATAAAGCAGGCGACAATAACGTTGTTAGAGTGTAGCGTCGTATTCGTTGTGTGAGGGGGGAGAGGTTTAGCTCGTAGGCTGCACTCGCCTGTGAAAGACGAAATGTGTCAGATAGGTTTCGCGTTTGAACTGAATAATCAGCGAATTGATACTTAATGTTGGCCCTACTGCTTATTTGACTTACTGTGCTATATCTGTGTTATGTCTTACAATAGAGTCACATAATTGCCGCGTTGCCGTGTTGATTTCTTGAGTCAAGTAGGCTACACAGGATGCCTAAACATGCTGCTTATTCCAAACCATGCAGGTCCAGGCGCACAACTCCGTGATAGCATTCTTTCCCCTCAATACATTGCAGTATTTTCTGAAGTAGTTTGGGATATCAATTACTTGTCTAATAGACTCCCCTGTCACCAAAAAAATGATTTGCTTCAACTTTATGGAAAAGATGCTTGTGTAAAGGGTTTGTATCTTTACATGAGGATTGCCATGCCCACCATATGTTGCAAAGTGAGGCTACATGCAACATGTGTCCTTGCAACATGTATTCTTTCCCTTACGTCAGGTCAGTAGGCTACAGTGGATATGAAAAGCACTGGCAATACCACCAAAGTGAGGTTGTAAAAAACAAGAGTAAGAAAGTGTTTAAAAAAAAAGAGAAAAAAAGTGGACTTTGGCTAAATATTGGCCCAGTGATGTGCACAAGCACAAAAGGCTTTTTCATTATCAGACAGATAAGTGTTCCAACTAAGTTGTATCAAGTAGGCTATTGCAAATCATTGGCATCTAGCAAATAGAGACCATTACAAGTATATGAAGATGTTCCTATCTTTAAAGGTAGCTTAGAATCGCAAGAAGTCTGTTTGTCCATACATAGGCCTAAGCCAACCTTAACATAACCAAACACTACATAATAATAATAATAATAAGAAGAAGAAGAAGAAGAAGAAGAAGAAGAAGAATAATAATAATAATAATAATAATAAGAAGAAGAAGAAGAAGAAGAAGAAGAAGAAGAAGAAGAAGAAGAAGAAGAAGAAGAAGAAGAAGAAGAAGAAGAAGAAGAAGAAGAAGAAGAAGAAGAAGAAGAAGAAGAGGTCTACCAAAACCATAATTATAACAAAAATTAAACATAAAGCACTTTATTGGCTACTACTCTAACTCCTTGCTGTCACAAATAAGTAGGCCTATACTGGACTGTAGGCCTACGGCTGGGTTGGGGGTATTGTAGTAGTTATTCTAATAGGCATATAATCAATTTCAGCCTAATCAATCTTAATATTAAAGACCCTTTCATGTGTTATTTTGGGCATGTTAGGGTCAGTAGTAAATGGTTAGAGAGGTGAAAATGAACTTCTGATGCTATAACATCCATGGACTTTCTCCACAGTGTTTCTGAGGCCTGTTATGGCCTAGTTCTAACATGTTGGTATAGCCTATGCAAATCAGGGGATATTTAATTAGATATGACCAAACTAGGCCTACAACACTTAAATATTAAAATTGCACCAAAGGCTTCATTTTTAAGTTTTTACTTTTTACTTTTAGTACTTAAGTATTTTTGACGGCAGATACTTTTGTACTTCTACTCAAGTAAAAAAGTGAGATGAATACTTTCACTTTTACTTGAGTAGTTTTCAATGCAAGGTAACTGTACTTTTACTCAAGTACATAACTGGTGTACTTCGTCCACCACTGTTGTGCGTGCATGCGTGTGTGTGTGTGCGTGTGTGTGTGTGTGTGTGTGTGTGTTAGAGAGAGAGAGAGAGAGAGCGAGATCGAGGCAGAAACGGATTCTCATTGTCCTTATATCTTTTTTATTGCATTTTTTCCCTTAAAGGTGCACTGTACAAGATTTGTAGGAATATATTTCCAGAATTCATACTGCCAATTCACAAATGTTACCTTTTTCACAAATTTCTTACCAGCAGCATCAAATTCTAAATGACATGTACTGTATACATGAAAAGGTGGATCCTCCCTATGTCCACCATTTTTATTTTCCAGATATGGACGTTTTTAGCTTCAGAACTTACTGTACTTTGATAACAGTAAATATCTGTTTGTAACTTATACAATATTCATGTAAAGAACAAATTTGGCAATAAGCAGCAAGGTTTCAATGATCCACACTCAGACAAAGGCAAATGCAACACCCCAGGAGCCAATCAGTGGTAACCATCCCAAAAAAAAGTAATAAATTCCCTTTGGATTGACCCAATGAGTTCACTGGGTGGATCCAGCACTCTGGTCTTGTACCAGAGCATAGAGGCTGCTAGATTGTTAATCACAAGACACCGGCCTCTGTACGATAGTTGGGGCAGCACCCACCTCTATTTGTGTAGTCTCCCCCTGATTTTGTCCAAAAGCCCCTTCTCCGACCCCAAAAACACCCCAAGGATCTTGAAACCCCCCTTCCGTACACATGTTTTGCGCAACCTTGGAGGCGGGGCGTCTGCCCAATCCCCCAACAGAAGGGAAGTGCATTTATCCCAGTTGACGCTGGCTGATGTAGCTCTTCCAAAAAGGTCCAGAGCCGACAACAGGACAGCAATGTCATTGTCGTTCATTATCACCACCGTCACATCATCAGCAAGGTTTCAATGATCAGCATAGTTGCAATACCTACTCTGACCACCATCCTCACAGTGCACCTTTATACTTGCCTTCCCAGGTTATTACTACATCCTGTATAGCCTTAGAGATAGCTGCTGTTTTGTAAAATAAGCAAGAAATGCACTCAGAGAGTGCAGACCTAAGCCAATGAGGCTATGTGGTAGAACATTTGACTGTTATTCCCTAATTTGATGAACACTGTGGGTTTATTAATTAAAGTCTTTGTGCTTTGTTTTTGTGGAGTTAGAAACTGGAATGTCAAAATTCACCCTATCCCCCAATGGTTTACAATTTAAAAAGATCTTCACAAAAAAATCCTGGATCCGTATCGTGATCCGTATCACCCCCAAAATGTAATGAATTTCATCCAAATGCGTTCATGAGTTTTTGAGTTATCCTACAGACAGACAGACAGACAGACAGACAGACAGACAGACACAGACAGACAGACAGACAGACAGACAGACAGACAGACAGACAGACAGACAGACAGACAGACAGACAGACAGACAGACTGAAAACATAACCTCCTTGGTGGACGTAATTTATTACATCCATTGGATTGCTTTTTTGTCTTCCATTCATGACGATAGTGAAATTGTCTCAACCTGCAAATCAGTAGATAGTGCAATGACAAACCTTGACGCTTGTCTGTATGTGTTTGCATGTGCGTGCGTTTATGTGTGTAAGTCTTGGTCAGGAGTAAGGAACCTATGTTTTGATATAATTTTAATATTTGACATGTTTTGTAAAGAAATCTTAGAAATTAAATTTGCTTATTGTTATATTTTAGTGAAGGTGGGTCGGTTGTGAAGGTGGCCAACTTCAATAGAGGCCTAAAGTGCAGGGGGAAATCCTGGTTTGTGTTCATAGTACAGCCCTTGGACTACTTTATAAAAAGAATGAAGACGGTTCTCCACCCCAGGTCTAAGATCATCCTACCGGTGGGATTCGAACCTACAACTTTTCGATCCAAATGCCACTACCCTAACCTGTGTGTGTGTGTGTGTGTGTGTGTGTGTGTGTGTGTGTGTGTGTGTGTGTGTGTGTGTGTGTGTGTGTGTGTGTGTGTGTGTGTGTGTGTGTGTGTGTGTGTGTGTGTGTGTGTTTAACAGAAGTTCCAGGGTATCGAGGAAAGCCACGTTCTACAGATGAAAGAGATCATCACGTCTTACGCTCGCTCAGTCGAGGAGACACACACACAGATTGGAGAGGTGAGACACACACACACACACACACGTACACACACACACACCCACACATTCAGAGTTACTCTTGCTCCGTAGAGGACTCACACACACACACAGCTCGAGAGGTCACACACCACACACCACTCACCACTCATACACTCAAACTCACTCAGAAAATTGCATTCACCCCACAAATACTCATGTACAGTAGAAATAAGCACACGTACACAGTGGGACGCGTGCACACACACACACACACACACACACACACACACACACACACACACACACACACACACACACACACACACACACACACACACACACACACACACACTCACTCACTGACTCACACACACACACACACACACACACACACACACACATACACACACACACACACACACACACACACACACACACATATACACAATCATACACACTCATGCCGCAAACGCACACACACAGACAAGATGCACACAGCCAGTGAAGGACGACTGTGTGTGTGTGTGTGTGTGTGTGTCTGTCTGTCTGTCGTGTGTGTGTGTGTGTGCAGGGGTGATAGCAGTCCGGCGCCGCGCCGGAAATCCGGCGTAGCGTGGCTGTAGAAAAAAAATAAAATAATAATTTCCCCAATATTAATAAAATAATAAACTATCGCGTAGGCCTTCATTAATGTATGGTGAAAATAAATGAGCGCGCAACAGCCTGTTGTAAGAGACGCGAAAGGAACCCAAATGAGCAGCAGCCCATAATTGTATCATCCCGACATTACTGAAAAATGTATCAATTTGTTACGTCTTGCTCTTGAGTCACTCACCACATCACTGGCGGCAGTCTTCTAGTTCTAGTGAAAGGAGAAGTAGATTGGCTGTCAGTATGCACAGTAAAGAGAGTTCTAGGCCCCTACTGGTTACCCTTCTCAGATATTTTCACTGTCGACGGAGGCAAATCCAAAAATGGCATCTCGTTATACTGAAGAAACGGAAGAAAGTACTATAGGCCAAGTCTAGACCATTTGGATTCCGATAAAAATTAGCAACTATTGTTAGCACAAATCCACATGGCTTGCTAGTTGTGATGGGTGTGTTGAACCGTGTGGATGTCAGTGGAATACTAGTGAAATTCTGTGATCAAGAAAACGTTTGAAGGTAAGGCCATTTAGTTATTAATTTGCCCACTGTGGC
>NC_085867.1:25366422-25378922 GCF_034702125.1 Engraulis encrasicolus | reverse complement strand
TCATGCCATACAGCTCATAGGTGTGTGTGTGTGTGTGTGTGTGTGTGTGTGTGTGTGTGTGTGTGTGTGTGTGTGTGTGTGTGTGTGTGTGTGTGTGTGTGTGTGTGTGTGTGTGTGTGTGTGTGTGTGTGTGTGTGTGCGCGTGCGCGCACCTATGTGTTTGCACACCTGTGTGTGTGTGTGTGTGTGTGTGTGTGTGTGTGTGTGTGTGTGTGTTTGTACGCACCTATGTGTTTGCACACCTGTGTTTGTGTGTGTGTGTGTGTGTGTGTGTGTGTGTGTGCGTGCGCGCGCGTGCGTGCGTGTGCACACTGCTTGTTAATGTCTGAGCCTTCTCTGTTGCCCGTTTTCTCTGCAGAATGTGCCACAGGTGGACGAGGAGGGATTCTGCATACGCCCAGAGCAGAACGAGAATGATATCCTTAAAAAAACACACACACACTCACATGCACGCACACACACATACACATACACACACGCATGCATGCACGCGCGCACGCACGCACACAGAAAGCATGAAACACTCCTGCAGTCAGGAGGACAGGATGTCAGCACAAAGCATTGGACACTCTGATTTCCCACCCACTGAAATGGTGTTAGATGTGTAATGGATGAGAAAAACATTTTATTACGTTCAGATGCTCATGACATGCTGTAAAGATCTGGCCATTTGTGTGTGTGTATGCGCGTGTGTGTGTGTTTGTGTGTGCAGTATGCATGTGTGTTTGTGCGTGCGTGCCTGCGTGTGTGAGTTACATCTGAGACTAGGGGGAGACCAAGTTACATTACATCCCCAAATAAACAAGTCCGACAGGCGGACAAAGACGCGCCCGATGGCGGCCAAGATAGTGTTTTGGCCGATTTAAAGAATGCGTTTCAGACGGACCGACCGACAGACAGATATACCCTGTTATAGAGATGCTAGGACGCATCTAAAAACTAAAAATGGAGAGAATCTGGTGCCACACGGATGATTATTTTTTGTGATTTATTTCTAGTGCATTAAGACTAATGACTCTTGATGAAGACGCTTGTCAGAACGTTACCGCACAAATACACCTAGCGCGACACGATTGAAGCGACAGAGAATCGCTTCTGTGCAGCAAGAGCGATTGAAGCGACTACAGTATGTCCGTTACAAGCAGAAGGCAAAGCATTCAAACATTCCCATTGGCTGTGGTCACTGACCTCTGTACAGTCATTGGCTGTAGCGGTTGGTCGCCGAACCGCGTCATAGAAAGTTGAAAGGATTTCAACTTCCAACTGTCGCTCTCGGCGTGCGAGTCGCCTTTAGCCTCCAGAATCACTTTTGTCGCGCGACTCAGTTAATTACTCCCGTCAATTACTTCCGTCGCTCGCCTCGCTCTTGTCGGGCTAGGTGTATTTGTGCGGTTAGTCTTAATGAACGATAAGAAACAAGTCCGACAGGTGGACAAAGATGCGTCTGCCCCCTTAAAATGGGTACCCAAAGCAGGATTCCACCATACTAGTCACGTTGATATCTCACCAAGTGAAGTTTTTTAGATGAGTAATGGATGAGAACAACAAACATGTTATGACCTTCAGATGCTGTTGACATGCTGTAAAGATCTGCCCATTTGTGTGTGTGTGCTTATGTTTGTGTTCTTGCGCGCGTGCATGCGTTGCGTGCTCGCATGTCTGTCCATCCTCCGTGCAGACCAGAGGGGTCAGCTTCACAGTAACAGCAAATGAGCATCAGCTGCTGACACTGGGCTGGGGGTTGAATGAGGATGACCACATCCCCTCACGGCTGGAACACATTCTGAACTGAATGGAGCCCAGTGTGTTGAATGTGGTTCTTCGCAGTACACAAGGGCTCCTCACCAGGTTAACAACAGGCAGCTACAGTAGAATAGAGTTGCTTAGCACCCAGTGTGGTCCTTTGGACACTGCCCACTGGCTCTTTGGCAGGGTGTACCTCACCCCAGAGAATCCAAACCAGAGGTTCCCCACATGGTTCTTGCGGGAGAACCGGAGCTCCCTAAGCAAGGAAGGGATTCCCAAATTGGGTCTCACCGGCCCCGAGCAAGGGGCTCCCAACATGGTCCATGGGCTCTACATCAAGGTAGCCCAACAAAGTACCCAAAGGGGATACTTAAAAAAGGGGGGGTGATTACCTCAGTGTTCCCGTCATCTTCTCAACAACTAACCAAACAAACAAACATCAGCTTTCATGGAGAATGGCCATGTTATTGTACATGCCCTCATGGCTGGTACTGATTCCCCACCGAATGAAGCTTAATGACCTGACTGAGGTCCCTCGCACTACTCGACATGGTGCGTGTGAGCACCAAAGCAGGGGCACTGTAAAATGGGGCTCTCTACGACGTGGGTCTTACACTCCCAATACAGGGGTTCCCAATATTGTACCCTGGAGGGATGCTTTTTTTTATTATTTAGAAAAAAAGGAAGTGATTTCTACATTGTTCCAATCGGTTCTTCTCAACCAACAGTCGTCACAGCGGGTGATGACTGTTTGTTGAGAAGAACCGATTGGAACAATGTAGAAATCACTTCCTTTTTTCTTTTTTTTAACGGAATGTGGTCCTTTAGAGCAGGGGTTACCAAATTTTACCATGACCCATATGTCGGTAGATTCTAGCCAAGGACCCCACTTACATAAGTCATGCCACACTGTTTTTTCTTTCTTTCTGTGCACCCCCTTTTATGACCATAGTCTATACCTGTGTGTCAGTGCCCCATTGGGATATATAAAATAACGTTTATAGTACTATGGTCAGAGATGCAATCGATTATTTAATGCGATTCTGCATTTTAAGCTTATTGTTTAGTTTATTTTCGATTATTTATTTTGCTTTGTTATACTGTTTTTTTTTTGTTTTTTTTTTTTAACCAACTTGCCCCCGTCCCACATTTTGAAAGCCCCTGCTTTTGGAGTACAGCAGGGCTCCTCAAAACATTGTCAAGATTTCTATTTATTCTATTCTATTCTATTCTATTCTATTTATGTCTTAGACATACGCATAGCCAAACATACTCCTGCACGTCATCCCAAAAGGTAGTGCTGTGTTGTTAAGTGCTGGGTTGGCAAAAGTTTTGGAAAATGTGAAGTAGAACTCATTAAACGAGAAAGCGAAGGCATGATGATGAGGTTGGTGTTGTAGTCATTCATTCCTTAACTTCCATTCTGCACATGCCAAAGAGAACTCCTTCTATTCGTCGAGTGACTCGGAGGACGAGGACGAGCCTCGCCGCTTCCACGTGGAGATCAAGCCGGTGGCGGCGAGCAACACGCACAGCAGTGAGCAGCAGAGGGCCACCATAGACCAGCTCAAGGCCTCCATAGGAAACATCACACTATCGCCATCCGCATCGGTAAGACACGCACGCACGCACGCACGCCTACACACACACACACACACACACACACACACACACACACACACACACACACACACACACACACACACACACACACACACACACACACACTCTTAGGGATAAGGTTCCTCCAAAGCCTCCCCTCTCCTCTTCTCTTCTTTCTTCTCCACCTCTCCTCTCCTCTCCTTTCTTCTCCACCTCTCCTCTCCACCTCTCTCCTCTCCTGTCCTGTCCTGTCACCTCCTCTTCTGTCAGATCTTCTCTTCTCTTCTCTTCTCTTCTCTTCTCTTCTCTTCTCTTCTCTTCTCTTCTCTTCTCTTCTCTTCTCTTCTCTTCTCTTCTCTTCTCTTCTCTTCTCTTCTCTTCTCTTCTCTTCTCTTCTCTTCTCCTGTCACTAGGGGGCAACATTTCCTCATGCATTGCTTTGCTGCACCAGGCAAGTCCATGACTCTATTTGTGCCCTGGGGACCTCTTTAAAAGCAAGGCATTTCTCCCAGCCAGATGACACTTTACAAGCCCAGTAAAGGTCTTCACATCACTCAAAAGTCACTGGCTGTGACCCTTACCTTAACCCCGACCACAACCTCACAACTGTTGACATTTTCTGGCATGGAAGAGAGCATGTCATTCTCATGGCAGAAAGACTTTATCCACCTTGTAACTCCACCCTCTAACCCCGCCCATTTCAATGCTTATCCTTATCCCACATGTCCGGTCTGCTTGTTCCGGTTCCTTCTGAAGTTACTTAGCACTAGCAACTGCTACCAAAGCAGTAATGGTGCCACCCTTCTTACCGTGGATTATAAGGTTGGATATCCTAATTTCCATAGGGGATTTGTGGAGTCCCATTGGGCATGATCGTGATGAAGCAGTCCTGCTTTTGCTAGGCAGTGGGCATGCACACTTTGCCAGTTTGATGCATTGTGGTTACCAGAATGCATCAAACTGGCAAAGTGTGCATGCCCACTGCCTAGCAAAAGCAGGACTGCTTCGTCACGATCGTGCCTACTGGCACTGACCTGATCCGCCTGTACCCATCAGCCATTGCAGCTGGGTGGTGGACCCTAGTGTTGCTAGTCGTCACCAGAGCCATAGAATTCAGATTTGTGATAACTGGGGTACAGCAAGTCGGTTTGTGACATGATTCACAGACATTCCAATAATTGTAGGTAGCGGCTTTCTTTTCGCCAGAGACTAATAAAGAACCACTACATAACAAGCAAAGATGACATAAAATGGGAGCTCAGTGGCGCAGCATGGTAAGCCCCCCACATTTGGGCACACTTTCCTGTGTTTGAGGTTCACTTCCTGGAACTATTTTGGAACTATGTCAATGGTGTTCTGTGTGCACTGAGGTGAATGGCATTAGCCTAACTCTTACTTCCATGCCTCTGGTCGTCACCATCGTGATACGAACCGGTAGCCAGTCAGGTGTTTCAGCCATTGACACGCCTCACGCCAGCCACACTTGGAAGTGAAATGAGTGAATTGGGGTGAAATTCAGTGTTCCACTATGATGGCTCAACAGTCAACAGGCCGTAGTCAAATCACGTGAAACCTTCGCGTTGTTGATTTGATTGCCCGCCGCCGTTGAAAATCGTTCCTGATTAGCATGAGATTAAACTCATCTCAAACTTTTCGCTTCACTCTTTAGCCCCCTCTTCGTTTGCCTCGTATGAATGAATGACAAATTTCGCTTTGCTCTGCAAAATGTGTGTGTGTGTCCCAGCTGCCAGAGGGACAGTGATCGGCCTCTCAATTCACACACACACACACACACACACACACACACACACACACACACACACACACACACACACACACACACACACACACACACACACACACACACACACACACACACACACACACACACACACACACACACACACACACACACACACACACACACACACACACACCTCAGAAGAACCTCTTGGCTGTCCTCAGATCACTGGGGGTAGTGGGCTGTTCCATATGTTTAGCACAGTGAATGTGCGTGTATGTACGTGTGTGTGTGCGCATGTGTGTGTATGTGCATGTGTGTGTATGTGCATGTGTGTGTGTCTACGTGCACAAAAACATCTGGGTGTTGTTGGTAAATAGGTCCATGTGCCTTCCTGTGTGTGTACTGTATGCGGGTTCCGGCAGGAAGTGTGAGTGTGTGTGTGTGTGTGCGCGCTTGTGTGTGTGTGCGTGTGCGTGTGCGTGTGTGTGTGTGTCCTTCTCCTCTCTGCTTTAATCAGTGTCTGTACTGGACTCTAGTAGGCATCTTTTTTGCATTTCTCTCCCTCTCTGTCTCCCCTTCTGGTCCTTATTGTGTGTGTGTGTGTGTGTGTGTGTGTGTGTGTGTGTGTGTGTGTGTGTGTGTGTGTGTGTGTGTGTGTGTGTGTGTGTGTGTGTGTGTGTGTGTGTGTGTGTGTGTGTGTGTGTGTGTGTGTGTGTGTGTGTGTGTGGGGTGCAAGTCTGGTCTTCCCTGCGTCACAGAAGTCCATATGAGTTTTATTCTCTTGAACCAAACACGTCACACACACAAGCTTACAGTACTTATGCCCTTCTCTCTCTCTCTCTCTCTCTCTTTCTCTCTCCCTTTCTCTCTCTCTCTCTCTCTCTCTCTCTCTCTCTCTCTCTCTCCATCCACACTTCTCTCCACACATTCCTCTTTTTCTCTTTCAACTCTCTCTTACTCACACTTTTACTTCCAGTCCAGCATCCATTAAATTCTCTCTGTCCCTCCTTCTTTCCCTTCCTCCTCCCCGCCTTCCCTCCTTTCCCTCATGCCCCAGTCTCTCTCTCTCTCTCTCTCTCTCTCTCTCTCTCTCTCTCTCTCTCTCTCTCTCTCTCTCTCTATTTCTCTAAGACTGTGTATGAATGCGTGAGTGTTGACTCATGTACTGTAAATGGTGAAAATGATGCATTTCTACAAAAACACGCCGGCTAAAGTGCGAGTGTGTGTTCGTGGTAAAGTGTTTGCCGGGCAAATGTTTGCTTTTGCCTTCTCCACTTTTTCAAGTGTTCTGTAGCACCCATCTCTCCTTCCACACTCTCCTTTCTTTCACCTCTCTCTCTCTCTCTCTCTCTCTCTCTCTCTCTCTCTCTCTCTCTCTCTCTCTCTCTTCTCTCTCTCTCTTCTCTCTCTCTCTCTCTCTCCCCTTCTATGTCATTCTCTCACTGCCCCCATTGCGGGTATTTATGTAGCTTTCTGCTTGAACCCAGGCCAGTCCATGTAATAAATGAGTTTTCTAAACACCACGGCTTAACTTCTCAAATATTTTCACGCCCGAGACAGAGGCGGGAAAGGAGTGAGAATGAGGCAATAAAATCTAGTTTGAAAAAAGAAAAGAAAGAAAAAGAAAGAGAAGGAGCACTCCTCACTTCTCCGAGCCCCCGGAGTTTATTCTTGTGCATATTTTTAAGGCAGAGATCCTGTCAAGAAGGTTCTATTTAGATTGCAGCTCAGCGGCCAATCAAACTGCTCCTACCCCGTCAGGCATTCCGAAGCCGTGTTTTGATTGGTCAAAATAGTGTTTGACTCTGCCTGACCGTTTTTTTTTCCTGCTTATACGGGAGTCCGAACACCAGAGGCTTCATTGATCTCTCTCTCACACTTATTCTCTGTCTCTCTCTCTCCCTCTCTCCCTCTCTCTCTTATTCTCTCTCTCTCTCCCTCTCTCTCTCTTTCTCTCGTTGCTGCCCCATATTGACAGATGTGTTTAGGGTTAAATGTTCTCAAGTTTAAAACCGTACGGATAATGAATGCCGTGTCATATGGTACAAATTACAGAAACATTTTCTTTCCATTTTTCATCTCTCTCTTTTTCCTTTCCTTCATTCATTTGTTCTCCTGTTCTCTCTCTCTCTCTCTCTCTCTCTCTCTCTCTCTCCTCTCGTCTTTCTCTGTCCCTCGCTCATGCCACATGTATGGATTGCATCTTCTACTGTGTGTGTGTGTATGACATTATTTTCTCACTCCCTCTCTTCCTTTCTCTTTCTCCTCTTCCTCTTCCTCTCTCTCTTCCTTTTCCTCTTCCACTCTCTCCTATTCTCTTTTTGCTTTCTGCCTGTGTGTGTCTCTCTCTCGTCCTTCCTCACCTCGTCCCTCTTTCACACACACACACACACACACACACACACACACACACACACACACACACACACACACACACACACACACACACACACACACACACACACACACACACACACACACACACACACACACACACACACACTCTCTCTCTCTTTTCCCCTCTTGTTTCTCTCTCTGTCTCTCCATCTTTTGCCCTCCCTGCCTTCTGTAAGTACAGTGTGTGCGCGCGCGTGCGTGTGTGTGTGCGTGTGTGTGCGTGTGTGTGTGTGTACGTGTGTGTGTTCTTACTACAGTAGGATGGTTGGTGTGGTGTGTGGCCTAGCAGCTGTAATTGTAGCCATTTGCCTTCCTCTGCCTCTGGCTGGGACTTACAGCACAGCACGCCGGGCTTCAGCTCTATGTGGCACTGTATACTAACGTGTGTGTGTGTGTGTGTGTGTGTGTGTGTGTGTGTGTGTGTGTGTGTGTGTGTGTGTGTGTGTGTGTGTGTAGTGTGTGTGTGTGTGTGCGTGTGCGCGTGTGTGTGTGTGTGTGTGTGTGTGTGTGTGTGTGTGTGTGTGTGTGTGTGTGTCTGCGAGCATTGGTTTCATTTCCAGTGCCACTGTGAATTTGGCCTGCCAACGACGTTGATTGGCTAAAACACGTTCCTGTTCGTGTGTGTGTGTGTGTGTGTGTGTGTGTGTGTGTGTGTGTGTGTGTGTGTGTGTGTGTGTGTGTGTGTGTGTGTGTGTGTGTGTGTGTGTGTGTGTGTGTTGGTGAAGGACGTCTTTTTGGGCTCAGACGTCAGGTAGAGTAACAACATTTAATGTCCATAAATTAATTAGTAATTGGTGGTTGCATAATTGGTGAATATGCTGCAATGGACATGCCTCTTCGATAGTCCACTAAAAACAAACAAACAAACCAACAGAAACCCAAACAATAATGGCACTGGCTGTCGTGCCCCCCTGACATGTTCTACTGCTGAAACAGACCCTACTTGAACAGGACTGGCCGCGCACGCCGACACCGTCAGTGTGAAAGGCAGAGTAGAACACACCGGCCGAAACGAAGCAGAAAGACCTCATTCGTCTCGCTTCCGTTCCGTTTGGCCTTGGTGTGTCTGACGCCTAATGTATCAGTTGCATCATTGGTGGTCATGGTAGTTATGCATTATGTATTACAGCTGTCTGATTTCTGTCTTTCTTTTGTTTGTTTTTCAGGTTCAGATGAGGAGGAACCAGTCCAGTAAGTGTTATGTACTTTTGTGTACTTTTCCCTAATGTAGGATTTCTCCTAGCCCACTCCCACAATCAAACAACCTGCCTTCCATTCCCCCCAGTCCTGTGTGTGCATTAGATTTCATTAGTAGACTGAGGGCTAGATATCGTCACTCTCGAGTGGCAACTTGATTTTATTAATATAACCTCCTGACAGTATGCAAAGCAATATTCTGGCTGTTGCCACCCTGAAAAGTTGCACGTTGATTTTAAAAAATAATGAAAATAAAAAAGACTGGGGATGACGTCACATAATGGACAGTCAATGGGAAGTCTCTGCCCATCAAAGTTGAAAAGAGAATATTTATCTGCATATCAGGCTTTTTTTCATAGGCAGATAATTCACCTAATCATTGAAACAACGTGGGCATTTCATTCCTGACCATGTTGCTGTTACTGGAAAAAATAGCACAGCTTGCATTTCTTTACTGACACAGTTTTTTGGCGAATTCATCTACCCCCGACACATCATTACTCTATTGCTTTGAGGGAACAGACCTGTACTCTTTTTGACATTTTTCTCTCATTGCCTAGTGAAGATTGGACAACCGAACACTAACACTAAGAGTGAAAAAGAGCACTTCTGAAAGTTTGAGCATACTTACCCCAACTTGTAACTTTTTGCCATCAAATCTGACGGCTCCGGGTAGCATGCGCGCTAGCTGCTTTCTGCCCCGTTCACTTTGCATTGATGTGATGTCACTCGGTCGGCTAGTTTTTGTTGTAATTTTTATAAATCAATGTGCAAGTTTTGAGGGTGGCAACAGCCAAAATATTGAATGATGGGTTTGTCAGGGGGTTATATCGGCAAAAATAAAGTTGCCACTCATTACCACCAACGAACTGACAAGATATGAGTCTTGGTCCATCTACTATAGGGACTCACTAGAGCAGCAGTTCTCAACGTTTTTTGAACAAACCTTCACCTCAAATCTCGACCTCGTCTCCTTGACCTCATCATAAGGCCTAAGGACTATGTAATGCTCCCTGGGGGGTGGAAGAGCCCCTGTTGAGAAACACTACGCTACAGCTGTGTGTGTGTGTGTGTGTGTGTGTGTGTGTGTGTGTGTGTGTGTGTGTGTGTGTGTGTGTGTGTGTGTGTGTGTGTGTGTGTGTGTGTGTGTGTGTGTGTGTGTGTGTGTGTGTGTGTGTGTGTGTGTGTGTGTGTGTGTGTGTGATGAATGATGTTTCAACAGAGACTCACTATAGTCCTGTGTTTGCGTGATGTTTCATTAGTGACTCACCAGAGTCCTATGTGTGTGTGCTGTGCACCGTGCGTGATGTTTCATCGCTGACCAAGGGGGCAGCCATTTTGGTTCCTGTGCCGTTAGCTTCCTGGCCTGGGCTGAGTTAATAATGAGGCCCTTTTCATCATATTTACCCAAAGAGTCTTCCAAAGCCAACTCTGGCCCTGTGCAAACAAACAGGGCCCAGTTTGTACAAGTGCTCCCCATCCAGCAGACACACACAGAGCCCCAGCCCCCCCACATGCTGCGGAGCAAGATTAATTGCTTAATTGTGTGTTTATGTTTTTTCGTCTCGCAATCATATAAGTTTTTACATATTTTCTGTGGAATTTGGGGCTTTCAAGTGGAGACAGCTGCATGATTTATAAGCTTGTTCCGTGCATGCCCGTGACACTTTGGGGCGGGGAGGGGGGGGTTCCAGATTTATGCCTGCCTGCATGCATGCTCGCACGCTCTATCATTTTAATGTCTCGTCCCAGATAGCACGGTGATTACAGCCTAGACATGCCACAGGAATACCAGTACATTAACCATTTACATCCCATTCTACACGCCATGCCATCCCATCCCATCTCCATGCCATTGTTCCTCCACGCAGCCATGCCATGCCATGCCATGCAACGCAACCGCCCAACCCCATCGCGCCCACAAGCTGGGGCTCTTACCCAAAAAGGCACTTACTGTATTGTACAGCACTGGCCCATTGTTTCATTTCAGTGGCGTACTGCAGCAGCAAGGAATTAAAGGACCTCCGTCTGGCTTTTAAGAGTGGCCTACACGAAGTGTAGTGCGCGAGCCGCGTACCGGCTTTCAGCTCAGGTCGAACTACACTGATTCGTATCGGCAGGTAGAGTGAGGAGACAGCCGGGACACAAATCTCGAGTAGACTTCGCATGTACAACCAATGCACGCACACCACCCTCTACATTGGGGCAAAGAGCTGTACAAAACTGTACAAAAGAAGGAAAGTGGGCACGGAAAGACTGACTATTAGGCTAGGGCTACACTTGGATTAGATGTGTTACGTTACGTTAAGTCAAGTCAAGTGGCGTCAAAAATACATTCAAAAGAATTGGCTAGTTTTTAGAATTGGCTAGTGTTTTCGAATGTTCGCTCCGAAGCAACTTTATTTTTATGGCATGATGAGAAGACTGAAGGTCCCAGTTGACCAGTAAAACCACCCCAGTGTTCCAGTCTATGAAGTAGTGTGGCATGATCAACTCTATCGAACGCTGCACTTTAGTCTAAGTCTTGCCAGCATTAGAGTTCAGATGTACGTCATTAATAACGTTAGTAAGAGCTGTTTCAGTGCTGTGACTGGCATGGAAACCTGATTGAAATTTAGTTAGTCATTTGATGTTAGAAAAGAAGATAATTGGTTAAAAACAATTTTCTGTATCATTTTACCAATGGATGGTAGATTACTGTAAATGTGGGCCTATCATTGTTTAGTACCAATGCATAAAGAGTGCTCTTTTTCCATAAGGGTTTTACAACTGCTTCCATCTTGAGGAGGCTGAAGGTCACAGTGTTTTCACAGCTATAGTAGAGTGCCTGAAGCCTGTCTGCCGTTATTGCTACCCTTAACTCACTTAAACCATGAGGTTAGAATTTTTGGAGCCGTATGCATCTGGTCAAACCTCCAGCAGACACACAACATCTGTGGAGGCCCTTTGCTACTTTTAACACTAAAACAAATGACCACAGATCCCATGTTAAATATACTTTTACTCATAATTCTCAGTTTGGGACGTGTGTGTATAGTGCAGTGGTAGTTCAGGTGGTAGAGGAGCCTCTTCTGCAACCAGAAGGTTGCAAGTCCGAGCCCCGCTCTGCCTGACCCCATCGATGTGTCCTTGAGCAAGATACTTAACCCCAAGTGGCTCCCAGTTTCAGGGTGGTACCCTGCGTGGCAGCCATTGCCACTGGTGTGTGAATGGGTGAATGTGAAGCATACAATGTAAAGCGCATTCAGTGCTCTAAGGAGTGGAAAGGCGCTATATAAATGCAGTCCATTGACCATTTCCCATTTGTGTGTGTGTGTGTGTGTGTGCTCCTCACCTGTGTGTTGTGTTCTGCACACACCTTAGGGGTGCCAGTGCGGCCCACTCCCCCCTCTCGCCCTCCTCTTAAGCCAACAGGTGAGTATGACTGAGGTGGTGGAGGAGGATGAGGATGTCAGGAGAGAGCCAGTCTGTCTTTCCTATCCAACAGAGGGGAACCTTTCTTGGCTCACCCACACACACACATACAGGAAACATGTATACATACCCACATGAATTCAGACACACACACACACACACACGCACATACACACACACACACACACACACACACACACACACACACACACACACACACACACACACACACACACGCACATACACAGGAACCTCAGCCTATCTCTTACGCATCCGTCCAAGTCCATGTCTACGTATACAGGTGTCATGGTGTGACAATGGCACTGACAGCACTTCTCGCAGTGACTCGGGCATCATTTTCATTACACTTGAGACATGCACCTACCACATCGCTAATGCA
>NC_085867.1:25348922-25356422 GCF_034702125.1 Engraulis encrasicolus | reverse complement strand
ACAAAGATCATGAATCATGATCCTGATCATGTTGGAATGATGGCCTAACTTTGATGAAATGTAAAAAAGAAAAAAAAGAAAAGCTCTGTAACCATATGTTCTGACCAAAACGGGGCAAAAATATTAAAATGGCTGAAGAAGTACAAATAAAAAAGGTCATTGCCTATTGTTAATGCTAGTAAACATTCCAGTTGGTTGCCATCGACGTTCCATTCATTTTCCACCCAGGACGACTCTTAACAATAGGTACAGTATATGGATTGACTCACTCTTTGGATTTCTCCTGTGGTTCTCAGTGGTTCTCAGTCCTGTAACTCGGCCTACATTTTGCATTTGATTTCCTATTTGCGATTTGAGAGTGACTGCATTTCTCATCAATGAAACATCTTCAGTAGACTAACGTTTGTCTTCCTCTCCTCTTCCTCCTTCCCCCAATATCTTTCTCTATCTCTCTGTCTCTGTCTCTATCTCTCTCTCTCTCTCTCTATCTCTCTGTCTCTCTCGCTCTCGCTCTCTCTCCCTCTCCCTATCCACCCTTCTCTCTCCTCAGCCCTGCCGCCTCCTAATAGGCCGACGACTCCTCTTAACATGGGGGCCCTGGCTCCTCCCCCCCGCCCCTCGTCCAGACCCAAACTACCAACAGGCAAACTGGCCGGCATCAACGAGGTGTGTGTGTGTGTGTGTGACAGAGCTTGTGTGTGTGTGTGTGTGTGTGTGTGTGTGTGTGTGTGTGTGTGTGTGTGTGTGTGTGTGGTATGGTGTGTTGTGTGGGACTGTGTTTGTGTGTATGTATGTGTGTGTGTGTGTCTGTCTGTGTGTGCGTGTGAGAGTGAGAAACATAATATGAAGGGATGATGTACCAATGACATTTTTGTTTCCGTGTGCGTGCGTGTGTGCGTGCGTGCGTGCGTGCGTGCGTGTGTGTGTGTGTGTGTGTGTGTGATTGTGAGTGTCTGTGACAGAGAGATGATATATGAAAGCTGTGTCCAGTTCTGATGTACCAATGCCAATCACCTGTGTGTGTGTGTGTGTGTGTGTGTGTGTGTGTGTGTGTGTGTGTGTGTGTGTGTGTGTGTGTGTGTGTGTGTGTGTGTGTGTGTGTGTGTGTGTGTGTGTGTGTGTGTGTGTGTGTGTGTGTGTGTGTGTGTGTGTAGAGTCGGCCGTTCAGCCCCCCCAAGGTGAGCAACTGCAGCCCCTCGCCCACCGCCCCCCTGGCACGCGCAGAGAGCTCCTCCTCCCTCTCCTCCAACGCATCACAGCTCAGCGCATCCAACACACCCACCGTGGGTGAGTAACGCACTCACACGCGCACACGCACACACACACACACACACACACACACACACACAGACACACACAGACACATACATACACACACATACATACAGTACATACCAGTGGCGTCTTTTGGTCATAAAAATTAGGGAGGACAAGGAGGTGGTCAGTCGGATAGATGCGAGTAAATGGGGCTAGTAATTTCAGATGCTTAGTATTAGGTTGTAGGCCTACTAGGTAACTTAACTGATATGGCATTGTGTTGTCTGGAAAGCTGACTTATGACATCTATAAAATAATTGCAACAAACTTTGTATAATATATTATCATACATAACTGCCCAAAGTGTTTGAGGGGAAAGAAAGAGAAGAGTGAAGGAAAATATTATAAAAAGTAGAAAGTTTCATAGGGAGCATATCTAACTTTGACCAAAGGCAGCATGGCGTTTCACCCTGTCAGTTGTGTTTTTTTGTTTGTTTTTTTAACCATAGGCAAAAATTGACAATTCTGAAGACCCTATAGGAATGCCTAGGACATTGAGTGACTTGTATAGCCTAGGCCTAAGGGTTTTAAACTCAACTCCTTCCAACATATTCTTACAGATTTTTAAACATTTTAAACCCCCTCCATTATCTTATTTTTAACATCTTATTTATGATCCGTATTCTAACATTGTACGTGCCCTATGGTTGTGGTCGCCTATCCGTTTTGCTTTTGACGGTAGGCCTACCTGCTAGAGCGACAGCTGTGGAAGGAGGAGCTGGCAAGCGTATGGCTGGCGTCTGGCTGGCGTGCGTCTGGCTATTTCACAAAAAAATACGTCGTACAGATTACTTTGTAAATCCATGCCTAGTGTTCCTAATTCCACCCAAATGAAACTACATAACATGATGTAGGCTACATGTTAGAAGTTTAGCCAGATACATTTTATGAAGAGCTTGCTGTCATGTTTCTTGTCTTGAGGAGGGAGAAAAGAACGCCAGTCTAGGGTCAGTGCATTCATGTGCAGCCAAAAGCATTCTTATTCCCATTTGTAAATAACCCTCTTTTGGGGGAAAAGCACGAATGAGAAACGCAAAGACAAGCATTGAGACTATTATTTGTGCACGTAGGACATGCTGAAACAAGACCACCTTTTAAAAACGTTGGTGATGGTCCGACCATTTGAATCATGAATGCGTTTGCATCCGCGCGTCGCTTGCATTGTGTAGTGATCGAGTGGCGTGAGTGACTGATATAAACACACTGACCTTTCCATTCGGTTTTCAATCTAAATCCAGGGAGTGATATTGCGCGATTCACAACATGAAAACAGTCGATCTTTCCTTTGTATTTATTAAGGGTTCATAAAACATTCGCCAATTACTCCAAACTTCCCACTATCTGGCTACTGCCGCATTCTTCTCACATTTTGTATATCGTTGTCATGACGACCGAGTCCATGCTTGTCGTCTGTCAACCCAACTCGTCATATTCTGATTGGCTTTTGATAAATTCAGCTTCGCTGATAGGCAGATTACTTCCATGGCTCTAGACCCGCCTAAAGGGAGGAAAGTCCTCCCTAAGCTCCATTCACTTCAATGTTAAAAAGTAAAGCCCGCGCTACGGCCGAAATTTCACCATTTATAATGGAAGTCAATGAGGATGGAAGGGAGGACGATCCTCCAAGGTCTATTATGTGAATTAGAAGCGCTAAAGTATATGTTTTTATCGCTAAATAGCTATAAAATACTAACAATTATATAACAAAGATATAATAAATATGTTTTGTTTTCTGTAATTTATACTGGAAGATATGGCTTTATTATTTTGAGGGAGGATCGTCCTCCCTTTCCTCAATGGCAAATACGCCATTGGTACACACACACACACACACACACACACACACACATACACATACACATACAGTACACACACACACACAGACACACAAGACATACAGTGAGTACACAAGACATACAGTGGTTGCATACGTACAGATGCCTCTGTACATCAGCACTCATTGCACCTTCCACACCCACCATGGAAGACTCTCACACTCACACTCTCACACCATTCGGGGCGGCTGTGGTAGTGTCTGGATTGCCTCATGAATGCCACAGCTTTCCCCCCCCCTGTGTGTGTGTGTGTGTGTGTGTGTGTGTGTGTGTGTGTGTGTGTGTGTGTGTGTGTGTGTGTGTGTGTGTGTGTGTGTGTGTGTGTGTGTGTGTGTGTGTGTGTGTGTGTGTGTGTGTGTGTGTGTGTGTGTGTGTGTGTGTGTGTGTGTGTGTGTGTGTGTGTGACGGCAACAGAGAAGTTTTGTGTGCTGGTGATGAAGTGCGCGTCACCTATTGTCACAACACTCATCCTCACGCTCGCTTTGTGCTTTCACCTCCTCTTCCAATTCCTCTCTTTCACACACTCCACTCCTCTTTTTCACTTCCCCCTCCACTCCTGTCTTTCACCTCCTCCTCTTCTCTTCTCTTCTCTTCTCTTCTCTTCTCTTCTCTTCTCTTCTCTTCTCTTCTCTTCTCTTCTCTTCTCTTCTCTTCTCTTCTCTTCTCTTCTCTTCTCTACTTTTCTCTTGGCCTCTTCTCTTCTCTATCTCCCTCTCACTCCTCTCACTTTTCTTTCATTCGTCTCACCTCTTCATCTCTTCTTTTCACCTTATCTTCTCACCACACCTGTCACCTCCAATCCTCCACTCTATTCTTTACCCCTTCCCTCTCTTCTCCTCTCTTCTCTTCTCTTCTCTTCTCTCCTCTTCTCTTGTCTTCTCTTCTCTTCTCTTCTCTTCTCTTCTCTTCTCTTCTCTCCTCCTCTCCTCTCCTCTCTTCACCTCTCTTCTCTTCTCTTCTCTTCTCTACTTTTCTCTTGGCCTCTTCTCTTCTCTTCTCTTCTCTTCTCTTCTCACATCCCCTTCTCTTCTTTTATCTCCTATCCTCTCCTCTCCTCACGTCTCCTATCCTCACGTCACCTCTCCTCTCCTCTCTTCTCTTCTCTTCTCTTCTCTTCTCTTCTCTTCTCTTCTCTCCTCTCCTCTCCTCTCCTCTCCTCTCTTCTCCTGGTGTGCGGTGTGCTGTGTAGAGGATGATGCCTTCATTGGCAAACTGCCCACCTTTGAGAAGCGCTGTGAGACACCGGCAGGTAGAGTCCCATCGCCCACCTCATAGCCTCATACCACTGACCCCAGATCAGTGCCGTCTCTAACCTGCCTTCCCCACCTAACCGCCCATCTCTCTACTACACTGCTCCTAGAACAGCTGCTTCTCTTCAATCTCCTCATAACATGCAGTGTGTGTGTGTGTTGTGTGTGTTTTGTTTGTGTGTGCGCGCATGCGCATGATGTTACCGTAGTTCTTCTTGAATCCTTTAAGAGCCTACGATAATGTCTTCTCTTAATTCAGCTGTGTGTGCGTGTGTGTGCGTGCGTGCGCGTGCGTGCGTGCGTGCGTGCGTGTGTGAGTGCGTGTGCATGCATATGATATTAGTTCTTCTTGAGTCCTTTATAGCCTACAATTATGTCTTCTCTTAATTCAGCTGTGTGTGTGTGTGTGTGTGTGCGTGCGTGCGTGCGTGCGTGTGGGTGCGTGCGTGGGTGCGTGCGTGGGTGCGTGCGTGCGTGGGTGCGTGCCCGAGAGAGTATGTATGTACCTTACAGTAATTCCTTCCCAGGTGTGTGTTCCTCACTCTAACATGTTATATTATGACGGCCTGTTCTGTTCTGATCCACTAACCTGACTGAGTGAGTCTTCCCTTTCTCAGTAGCCTCATAGCTGCAGACCTCCAGCATGCTACTGGGTCAAAGACGTCCAACATGAAGTTGGCCTTCAGTGCCAACGGATACTTTTGCTTACTGTAAATGTAAAAAGCAGGATTTTCTTTCTTTCTTTTTTCAAGTGAATGCATGAAAGCCAAGGCAAAAATATATTTTTTTAAATCATGTTTTTTGCATTTACAGTAAGCAAAAGTATCCGTTGCATTGGAGGACAATTTCATGTTGGACGTCTTTGACCCTACTGCAGCACTCCTGCACCTTCCATTACAAGCCACAACAGTGGACTAATGGATGCTGAATAGTGTGTAGTGCAGGGGTGGGCAATTATTTTGGCCCAAGGGCCGCATTGGGTTTAGAAAGTTGACCAAAGGGCCGGATATCGTAGGCAACTTGCCCGTGCCCATAATAAGAAATGGTGAACGCCAACATAATTACACCGTTGTCAGTTATGCCATTCCTGCTAATTGTACCCAAATGTAGACTTTAGTAATTTAGGTTTCCAAGACCCTTGTTGTAGGTAGCCAATCTAAGAATGAGTGACCATATGAATCTGCATTTTTGTTTTTTTGTAAAAGGCTCTGAGGGCCGCATGCACTAGCTGAGTGGGCCGCATAAGGCCCCCGGGCCTGAGTTTGCCCACGTCTGGTGTAGTGTGTTAAGTTTGTCATCTTCTTCTCTCTGACACACTCTCTCTCTCTCTCTCTCTCTCTCTCTCTCTCTCTCTCTCTCTCTCTCTCTCTCTCTCTCAGGTACATCTCGTGGTCCCAGTCCGGTGACGTTGGGTTCCCAAGATGCTTTGCCCATCGCTGTGGCCTTCACAGAGTCCGTTAACGCCTACTTCAAAGGAGCCGACCCCAGCAAGTGAGAAACACACACACGCAGACGCACACACACACACACACACACACACACAGAGAGAGACACACACACACACAAACCTTACACCCTCCCCGACGCACCTCACACGTTGTCAGACACATACGGAGTAAGTTAGTTTCACCTGGCACTGCGGGACACATATTTCTATACAGTACGACATATTTTAGAAGCAGTGAATGAACCACAATTGCAATTGCACGCACTTTACATGTCAACACACTCACACGCTGCAGAAGACCTGCGTGTGAAATGCGGGTGACGTGTGGTGCGCGACACCATTCTTTCGGAGTTGGTCACACACTCGGTGCAGAACGGGAGTGGAGACAGGCGTGACGGGCGCTTGCACACACACACACACACACACACACACACACACACACACGCGCGCGCGCACTTTCATTGGTTAACTAGCACAGAATGGCCTCTCACTGGGTTTGATTTCACTGGGCCTTACCCAATGGAACAAAAGACTTCATGGAAGATGTGCTCAATACACACACACACACACACACACACACACACACACACACACACACACACACACACACACACACACACACACACACACACACACACACAGAGCAGAGCAGAGACACGGTCACACACACTTAAACCTTAAGTGAGAATGTGTAATATACTCTCTGTCAGAACCAATCACACTCACATACACACACAAGGCTTTCTACCAGTGCCGTGTGTGTGTGTGTGTGTGTGTGTGTGTGTGTGTGTGTGTGTGTGTGTGTGTGTGTGTGTGTGTGTGTGTGTGTGTGTGTGTGTGTGTGTGTGTGTGTGTGTGTGTGTGTGTGTGTGTGTGTGTGTGTGTGTGTGTGTGTGTGTGTGTGTGTGTGTTTTAGAGAATGGCTCAGGCCGATTTTTTTCTGTCCTCCCCTGGCCTGCCTGTCCGGCCCCTTTCCGAAAAATTGCTTCTCAAATCCAACCTGAGCATGTGTGTGTCCATTGATGCATCATTTGTCACGTGTGTGCGTGTGTGTGCATGTGCATGTGCATGTGTATGTGTCAAGGGATACAAGTGTTAATTTGTCGTGTGTGCTCACGTTTCACAGGTGCATCGTGAAGATCACGGGTGACGTGACCCTGTCGTTCCCCAGTGGCATCATGAAGGTGTTCACCAGCGCCCCCTGTCCTGCAGTACTCAGCTTTCGCATGCGAAACACCAGCCGTCTCGAACAGATACTGCCCAACCAGCAGCTACTGCACAGGTTTGTAGGGGTGTGTGCGTGTGTGTGCGTGTGTGTGTGTGTGTGTGTGTACGTGTGTGTGTGTGTGTGTGCGTGTGAGTGTGAGTGTGAGTGTGCGTGTGCGTGTGCGTGTGCGTGTGCGTGTGTGTTTGTACAGTACTCAACTGCTGCACAGGTCTGTGTGTGTGTGGTACTCAGAATAGACTTTTTTCATTTGACACAAAAAAATGAAACATGTACACCATATGTCCTCAATTGGATAAAATCGTCTGCCAAATGTAACTCCAGTGTTGGGCAAGTTACTCAAAAACTGTAATGCAGTACTGATTACACGTAACTTTGTTTTCATAGTCATCCGTTACATTACAATATTACTGTGTTTCAAATTTT
>NC_085867.1:25326422-25343922 GCF_034702125.1 Engraulis encrasicolus | reverse complement strand
CCAAAAAATAGATCTAACAAACTCTGAAATGTCTATAAACAATTTTGAAGTGTTCTAGAGGGATGTGGCTGTCTTGAAATTTGCAAGATGTTGGTCACGTTCGCACAGAACTATCAGATGCACCGTTACAAAGTCATCAGTCTCTTAAGAAATGTCACTGCCAAACATTGAGAAGAATTTAACGTGAAACTACAAAAAAATTATTACCCTGCAGTCCTATCATATTCCAGAACAGAAACCAACACAGAGTGTCCAGAAAAACAGGGTATTGAGCGCTCAGAGACATGGCCAAGGTAAGAAGGGATGACACCAGACAACCATTCAACAAGTTAATTAAGTCAAAACGGGGGCAAAAATACCTGGGGACAAAATTTTCAAAGGTTTTATGGACTTGGGAAAGTGACTGTTGACAGACAGGGTGGATGAACCCATTGAGAAAATTGCATCTTTTACGAAGACAATGGTATTTATGCAGTAATCTGCTGGTATTTGAGTGGAACTCAGCAACTGATCTGAGTGTGCACATTACTGATCTAGCCATAGGCTCATCAACCTGGTCCATTAACAGTCACTTTCACTAGTTCATAAAACCATTGAAAAAACTGTCTAAAGACATTTCTTGACCCAGTCTTGACTTAAGTTACTTGTTGAGTGGTCTTCAGGTTTCAGCCTGTTTTACCTTGGCCATGTCTCTGAGTGCTGAATACAATGTTCTTGTGGACAGTCGATGTAGGTTTCAGTTCTGGAATATAGCAGAAATGCAGGACAATACTTTTGTGGTAGTTTCATCTTCAATTCTCCTCAATCTGCCAGTTACTTTGTGAGCACGTTCCATGTGACACTGATGGCTTTGTAACGGTGCATTAGATGGATGTGATCAATATTTAAAGACAGCCACACCCCTCTGGAAGACTTCAAAATTGTTCATGGTCTTTTCAGAGTTTGTTAGATCTCTTTTGGGCCCATTTTCCCAGAGGAAAACAAAGTTGCCTAATAATTATGCACAATAATTCTGCCCTGATACAGGGTATTGGGCTCCTTTGATCACACCGTCTCTTATTATACAGATATGCATGGCCTGGAATGCTTAAATCCAATAGGTGCTCATGTCCATAAAGGGCGGACAATATGCATAAAATGGACGATATGGTCAAAAAATATGTTTGCCTAATAATTCTGCACACAGTGTATTACTTTTCCATCCTCAAGTGACTTCCAACCGTATCCAGTCAACGTCTCTTAACCTGTTTTGGAAGTTTTCTCCCAACACTGTTCATTATTACTCTAAAATGTTAATTTCTACTACTTTTCCCTCCTCAGGTGAACTCCAACGGTATCCAGTCGACGCCCCTTAACCTGGCGGTCTACTGGAAGTGCACCCCCACCACCACGGACCTGCGGGTGGACTACCGCTACAACCCCGAGGCCATGGGCCAGCCCAGCATGCTCAGCAACGTGCAGGTGCTCGTGCCCGTGGACGGAGGAGTGACCAACATGCAGTCGCTACCTGCAGCCATATGGTGAGGAGGAGAATTACACGCATGCACACACACACACGCACGCATGCGGTACATATACACACGTACATACAGTCGCTGCCCACACAAACACACAGTATGGTAAGGACAGAAAGATCACACACACACACACACACACACACACACACACACACACACACACACACACACACACACACACACACACACACACACACACACACACACACACACACACAGTACATATACACACATACATACAGTTAATGCCCACAGTATGGTAAGGAGTGAAAGATCAGACACACACACACACACGTACACACGGTACACACACACATGGTACATACACACACACGTACATACAGTCACTGCCCACACAAACACACAGTATGGTAAGGACAGAAAGATCATACACACACACACACACACACACACACACACACACACAAACACACACACACACAGAGGATACATGATCTTGTTCTCCAAATGTGGTCTGTGTTTCATGTACCGCATCATTTTATTCCGTCGACTAGACGTCTTGTGATTAAATTGTCAAGTTAGACAAATCCATGTGGGTGTGGTGTCTACTTTAAGAATCGTCACACATGTGTTTATTTAATCCTTCATAAATCATCGCCAGTTTATTTAGTTATTTTAGTACTCGAAGACAAACACAACAATGCCCCATTTCCTGTGTCTGTCCTACTCGGTCTGAACGTTTAGGAGCTTGTTGATGTGAATTAGTGTTTGGATTCACATTTCATCTCTGGATGACGATGAGCCTTAACCTCAAGCATCCTTCAGTTATGATTAGCAGTGACGTGTGTGTGTCGTGTGTGCGTGTGCGTGTGCGTGTGTGTGTGTGTGTGTGTGTGTGTGTGTGTGTGTGTGTGTGTGTGTGTGTGTGTGTGTGTGTGTGTGTGTGTGTGTGTGTGTGTGAGTGTGTGTGTGAGTGTGTACGTGTGTGTGTGTGTGTGTGCGTGCGCGTGCGTGGGTGCGTGTGCGTGTGTGTGTGTGTGAGAGAGAGAGAGAGAGAGTGTGTGTGACTGAGTGTGTGTGTGTGTATCTCTACGGTATGTATGTGACTGTGCATGCGTGTGTTTCTGCCTGTGTGTGTGTCCGCGCGCGCGTGCATATGTCTATGTGTCTGTGTGTCTATGTGTGTGTCTGTGTGTGTAGTAGAAAGATACTCAGTACAGTAGTAAACATTCAATAAAAGCTCCAAGCAAGCTGTCATCACACTGTCATAGTCATAACACAGTGCTGTCAGCTCAGCTCTGCAGTGCCCTGGCTCCCGCCACACAGACGGGTCCCCATGTCCCCACGTTCACTCAGTCAACACTGTCATCAAGATCACTGTTTGTGTGTGTGTGTGTGTGTGTAGAGTGTAGCGTGTGTGTGTGTGTAACGTGTGTGTGTGTGTGTGTGTGTGTAGAGTGTAGCGTGTGTGTGTGTGTAACGTGTGTGTATGTTTGAGTGAGTGTGTGTGTGTTTTTGTGTCTCTGTATGTTTGCGTGCGTGCGTGCGTGCGTGTGTGTAGTGTGTGTGTGCGTGTGCGTGTGTGTGTGTGTGTGCGTGTGTGTGTGCGCACGTGTGCGTGTAGCGTGTAGTCACCACTGTCATCAGGATGGCTGCTTGTGTTGTTTATGGTAAGCGGCCCAAATAAAGTGGGGGTTGCACTCCTCATGCAGCTATGATGGTCTGGGCTTTCCCCAAGTGTGTGTGTGTGCGTGTGTGCATGTGCGCGTGCGTGTGCATCTGTGTGGGTTCAGAGTCTCTGCTTGTCTCTCAGTCCTGGTACTTCCCCAGTTCTCTCTCTCTCTCTCTCTCTCTGTCTCTCTCTCTCTCTCTCTCTCTCTCTCTCTCTCTCGCTCTCTCACTGATTTCTTTATGTTTCCTGTACGGTCGTTCTAACACAGAGATATAACTTAAAAATACACACAGATCTCCCCTCTGTGTGTGTTATGTGTGTGTGCGTTTCTGATGTTGTGCTCTCTGTGTCCCCACAGGAATGCGGAGCAGAATAAGTGTCTGTGGAAGCTGGGCGACGTCTCGGAAAAGTCAGAGGATGAAGGTTAGTCCAGAATGTCATCATGTCATCATCATCATCATCGTCGTCGTCTTAGGGCACCTTCATAGTTGACGTGAACAACGCAGGCTAACGCAATCTATCACACAGTACATTACATTACATTACATTACATTACGTTTACACTTAGCTGACGCTTTCATCCAAAGCTACTTGCAGCTGTTTTAAGTACAGGGCAGTATGGGGTTAGAGATGCCTTGCTCAAGGGCACTTCAGCCATGGAGTGAGGTAGGGAGAGGAAGGGTGGGAATGGGATTCAAACCTGCAACCCTCTGATCTCCTTAACTATTAGGTCATGGCAGCCCTAACATTAAAGCATTAAAGGATAGTTCCGGCGTAAAATGAAAGTTTCACCATCGATTTCCCATGCCCCAAAATGTATCTAATGATGAGACATTCTGAGAAATGCCGCGCAGTTATGGAGGTAGCTTATTTTTAAGCTTTTTGGCGAATAACACAGCCAACATTAATCGCTGGGGCCAATTTAAAAGATCTAAGTAATCGGATGTGTTTCAGCAATAAACACGCTCGAAAACAGTCCATACATACTAGTGTGTGCGTGTGTGCTAACGCAATCTATCAGGCATTACATTACATTACACTTACTGGCGCTTTTATCCAAAGCGACTTGGTGTGTGTGTGTGTGTGTTTGTGCGTGCGTGCGTTCGTGTGTCTGTGTGTGTGTGTGTCTACGGTACTGAATGTGTTCATGTGTGTGTGTGTCTCAGGCTCGGGGTCCCTGCGTGCCAAGTTTGAGTTGTCCGAGGGCCCCAGCGGCCCGGCCACCATGGCGGTGCAGTTCTTCAGCGAGGGCAGCACGCTGTCCGGGGCCGACCTGGAGCTCCTGGGCACCGGGTACCGCCTCTCACTCAACAAGAAGAGGTTCGCCACCGGTGAGTACTTCAGGCTCTACTGCACAGTATAGAGGGGGCTACTGAGGGGTAGTGTGTGTGTGTGTGCGTGCGTGTGCGTGTGTGCGTGTGCGTGCGTATGTGTGTGTGTGTATACTATATGTGTGTATTTGCCACCGGTGAGTACAGTCTCTACTGCACAGTGGGGGTTACTGAGGGTGTGTGTGTGTGTGTCTGTCTGTCTGTCTGTCTGTCTGTCTGTCTGTCTGTCTGTCTGTCTGTGTGTTTATACTTTGTGTGCATTTGCCACCGGTGTGTACAGTCTATACAGTGTGTGGGAGGTTATTGAGGGATTGTGTGTGTGTGTGTGTGTGTGTGTGTGTGTGTGTGTGTGTGTGTGTGTGTGTGTGTGTGTGTGCGTGTGTGTGTGTGTGTGCGTGCGTGCGTGCGTGCGTGCGTGCGTGCGTGCGTGCGTGCGTGCGTGCGTGCGTGCGTGCGTGCGTGCGTGCGTGCGTGTGATTGTCATAGCAAGAGAGAAGGGTGGATGGCCCAGAGTGATTGTGTGTGTGTGGCAATGTTCATCACAGGTGTGTGCGTGTTTCTGTGCGTGTGAGAGAGAGACTATTCACAAGTGCAGTGTGTGAGTGAGAAGAGATTCAATGACGTGGCGAAGACATTGTCTCTTCAGACAAATTCAAGTATGTAATATTGTCTGTCTATGTGTGTGTGTGTATTTGTGCGTGTGCGTGTGTGTGCGTGCGTGCGTGCGTGCGTGCGTGCGTGCGTGCGTGCGTGCGTGCGTGCGTGCGTGCGTGCGTGCGTGCGTGTGTGTGTGTGTGTGTGCGTGCGTGCATGTGCATGTGTGTGTCTTCAAACAGGGCGTTACATGGCTGACTGCTGAGCTGACGAATGGACAGACCTGGATGGACAAGAGGAGAGCAGGTGGAACCCCGAATCACCTGTCCAAGCTCCGCTCCGCTCCGCTCCGCTCTTCTCCCTCCCTCAGCCGTCCACCTGTCTCTTCACGTCTCATCTCCTCCTCCTTGTGGTGGGGGTGGGGTTGGGGTTGTGGGTATGCTCCTCTGCCCCCCCACATGCACACAAACACATCAGAACTCCAAACAAAGCACCCTCACCCTCTTCTGCCCTCCCCCCTCCTTAAAAACCCTTCCCTGGGCTCTATACCCCCCACCCCTACCCTCTCCTCTGTTCTGTTCACACCTGTCCTGAAGGTCCTGCCACACACACACACCATCCTCCAAACACCCTCATGCTGTTTGACCCCCCTTAACCCCCCTTCCCTGGGTTCTGTAACCCCTCCACACCCTGCACCACCCCAACACCACCACCCCTCCTCCCTACTCGCACCTTTCCTGGGGTAGAGAAAAAAGGTCCTACCACCCTGTAGGGGCACTGAGCACAGAAAAAGAAGTCTGTCTGTCTGTCTCTGTTTGTCTATCTCTGTCTGTCTGTCTGTCTGTCTGAAGAAGGGCAGGGACTGACTGACTGACAGACAGACAGGCGGAAAGTAAAGCATTACAAAGACAGAATGTCAGGAATTGTAATAATTGATATACAAAAAGAGAAAAAAAAATGTTTGTATCGTTATGGCTATTTTCTGTGATCTACTTGGGCTTTTATAAAGTCAAAACGGTAGGGCTTTGTTTGTTTTTGTATAGTTAACAATTATGTGTAATAGGAATCATATGTAAATGAACTGCATATCTTTTTTTTTTTTACAAGAAGCAAACTAAAAAAAAATGATCTGCACTAACAATCATCCGGCCATTTTGATAGAAATTGTTTTTGTCTATAAATGTGTGTGTCAACCATGTGGCCTAGTGAAGTACCTACCTTTAAAAGAAACACAGGACAGAACTTTTTTTTTCTTTAAAGAAATCCAACTTTTCTAGACCCTACTTTGCGCCCTTTTGACGCACACACCATGCTACTACTTCCTGCTTCCTGTCCTCAGGAAAGCCACTTCCTGCTTTGCCTTTGACTGTTGGCAGCAGTCCTCTATGGAAGAGAGCTGAAGTGTGTCATCCTGAACACTGAAGAGGGCTCACAGACTCCAGTGGCACCCACCAAAATCTAACAAACTACAACATCTTTTTGTTTTGTTTTATTTAGTTTCCCCCCCTTCCCTCTCTCGTGACATCACTACCATCATCATGTGCAATGCAGATAGCATCTTTAAGACAGTGACATGGGTTTCTTTTCGGAAAAGGGCTCTTTCCCCCTTCAGCAGCAGGCGCTGCCTCTTAGCAGCAGACTCCTCGTGTGGCCCAGACGTGGGCCGCATCTGGGTCAGCTGTGCACCAGCTTTGGGGAGCACTGTACTGTAGTAGCTCTCAGGGCTGTGTCACGTCAGCCATGACCGACCAAGCAAACAAACACGACCCTTCTCACTGACCACAGTGCCTATTTTCTACCACAGCACTGCTTTTGATAAGAACCCCTTTCTACACTTCACGAACCACCTTTTATACCGTTACACACAGCAGAGACAGAAGCACACTGTTGATTTTTGTTTTTCGTCTCTTTCCGTCTCCATTTTTTTTTTTTTGTGATTTGTCGCGTTCTTTTTTATCTTTCTGCAAGTGCCAGTTTATGTTTGTATATTCTTGGATGTTGAAGGGAAAACATTGACTTCTCTCTTTGTACTTTAGAAAGCTAATCAGTAGCTAACACAAACTATGATCTGCATATGTATGTATGTATGTGTGTGTGTATGTGTCTATGCGGGTCTTCTTCCTGCCTTTTTGTGAGGAGATTTTTACCCAGAATTTCTTTCACCACGCCTGGCCGTGGCGTGTCGTCCTGTGCTGGGATTGCCTGTGAGGTGGTACCTGCACCACTCGCCTTAGCCTACGTAAGGCATGAATGGTTCTTTAGCCTTCCCTCAGTGCCAAGTGCCAATACGCAGAGGGTTACTCTGTACACATCTGTGGCTACCTGTCCACAGTATATAAGACCATCCCACCCTTCATTCTGGAGCAAGGTGGGGCAGAAAGAGAGGAGAGGAAAGCGAGAGAGATAGAAGGAATGAAAGGAAGGACTTCAATCACAACTCACAACTCTAGGAAGGAGAGGGTCAGCATTGAATGGTCTCTATCCAAAATTGAATGGCTGGAAGTTTGGCCCATCTGCTTTTGTAGCACCAATAACATCAGTGCCTTTAAAGCACAGAGTCCCTGTGCACAGGCAGTGTCAACATGCTGGCGATGTGCAGTCAAAGTTATCCAAAGAAAAAGGAAAGTAAGTCACTGCACACTGGTCGCCTTTGCTGAAAGTGTATTAGGTGAACGATGCGCTTCGTTGCCACTTCGTCAGGTTCACTCACAACATCGGTGCCTTTCTTGTAGTACTGTATCTGACGGTCACCTGATCTTGGATAGCATTTAGAAAAGACAGCAAGTTGACCTGTGCACTCTGAACTGCCACCTTTGAACCCATTGGTTTGTTGAGTCACATGTTGTCATGACAATGTGTATCAATACAACACTGATTTTTACTGTCTTTGTGTGTGTGCACTATACTTTTGCATGTTGACTTGTGCTCCACAACGCCACGTGACAGGTTAGGGTTGAAGATGATTTTTGATCTGGGCATAATTTTGCCTTTATCCTAGCTTGTTCCACTGTTGTTGGCAAAAGTAGAGCTGCAGAAGTGTTGCATTACTGACAGCTTGGGCTAACGGATGATTTTGGTCAGGACACAGCTTGGCAGTTTGTCATTCAGCAACAGAAATTCGTTCGTACACGGAGAAAATATTTACAGTGGCTCGCACGAGGCTGGTCACCTGACAAAACTGCTTTTGTGCAGCGTTGCCCTCCATGACTGAACAAGAAAAGCCCTTGGACCAACACGCGGAATGCACTAGCGTGTTGGTAGCAAACCTTTTTACGATCACGGTCTGGTAAACGTAGTGTGATGCGTCATAGAGTGAAGTAGTGGTTGGTTTGGATTCCACTCTGTCCTTCTGTAGTCACTTTCTTAAGACCTCATGTACAGTGACCTGGGTAGCACTTAAGAATAGGGTTCAGTTGTTAGCTACTAATACCGGCCTAATTACCGTCTGTATAAATGACTCTTAAGACGTGTTACGCAAAATTAATTATTTGATCACAAATTTCCTTCGCAAATTTCTTGTTGGTTGCCAATTAGGCCTTCATTTTAGAAATGACTTATGCAGACTGTAGTTGGCCATGTATTAGCGCCTAACTTGTGAACCCTATTCTTAAGTGTTACGTTTAATTATAATTGTTATACGATTTCTGAATGAAGGTTTTGAGGTGAAGGCATGGCCTTGAGGTAGTTAGGTGATAAATCGTATATCGTAGCTATATATTGGGATATATCAGTGGGGTGCTCCAATAGCTTGCGAGACAGGTGGTCTGCATCTACCATATGTGGTGGATGTATCGATTTAAGGGGTTAAGGCTAACTTCCTGTTGCTAATCAGTGTATCGTTCCCCCAGGATATTTGTATGTGGCTCATTTTGTTTTGTACTGCGAATATATAAATGAAAACCATGACTTGATTAACGATAAGATAAATTATCACTGTTTTTGTGACAGAATGTCTTTGATGTCACCGTTGATATTTGGTTGTCACGAGTGTCCCCCTTTTTAATGTTTGACTTTTAGTAAATGCTCCCAGATGTGTTTTTAAAAAGTCTGTTTCAGTCAGTGTATGGGCCGGAGTGCCTGAAACCAGGATCACTCTGTGTGTGTATGTATGTGTGTGTGTGTGTGTGTGTGTGCATGCGTGCGTGCGTGTGTGCGCGTGCGTGCGTGTATGTGTGTGTGTGAATGCTTTCACATCTCAGCTGAGACAGGGATCACCTGAGGTGTGTGTGTGTGTGTGTGCATGTGTGGTGTGATGTCCATCCTCACAGACAGTGGTGTGTGTATGCGTAGTGTGTTTAGCGAGCTGGCTCTTGCTGCTCCACACTTGTCCAGTGAAAACGTACAGTAAAGGCATTTTTCTTTTTTTTCTTTTCTTTTTTCCTTTTTTTGTGAGTCACTCACTCTCTTGTTAAGTGTTCCTTTCCCCGTCACTCACTGTTCTTTGTCCTCCCTTTTCTATTTTTGTTAAATGAGCGATAAGCGAAAAAGACAACCTGTATAAATGATTTTTTTTCATGAAATGTACATTTTTACAAATATATCTGCCACTTTTGTCTTCACTTTGATTTCATTTGTCTGTAATAAATGTGTAATATATAAATATATACAAATATAAAATTACATCAAATACTGTCTGTGTTGTTATTTTTAACGGCTTGCAAATAAATAAATGTAGGACTTGTGGAGCAGTTAGAGGTGTAATGAAAAAGTTTATGTTTCAAAGTGTCAATTAAGCAACGTAGAGATAACGGAACGACGGCAGTATGTTCACGGGACCAATAAATAAAATAATTGCAATGAATGATAAAAGAAAAAGTGAATGCACTTGAAAGTGAATGCATGAATAATTGCACATTATATGACAGAAGATTATCATTCATCCAGGTCATTTAAGAATTATTGCACGCACACACACCCACAGTGCAACTTTAAGTTTAATAGTGAGAAATGCAACTTCACTCTTATTGCAAAGATTCTTAAAATAATAAAACCCACACCAGCCCTTTTATGATTTCTTTCCCCCAGATAAAACGCACACACACGCACACATTCTAATTTCTAACATGAACATTGTTGCATAACCTACTTTCCAAGGACCAAAATCTTGGTGGTATAATGGTGGCATGCATATACGTATATACCCTGTGTCTAGTCAGTTAAACAATATTGAGTTGCTTGAAGGCCCAGTGCGACCACAGCTCAGTAAGCACATGAACCCATCCAGGGAGACCAGACAGCATCACTCCTGCACAGCCAATTTCTCTCATTGACTCTGAAAACAGCCTGTTGATGTGTTGTCTGCCAGTGGAGCTCCTACCTGCTGACCCAAGGACAGTGTGTGTGTGTGCGCGTGTGTGCAATGCCGGAGTGCACATTAAAGTGATCAGGAGTTTTCCCGGCCCAAACCATCGACGTGGCCCACGGCGATAACTAATTTTAACCCTTTTTTTTGGGTCACTTCTTGTGTCTTATTCTTGCATTAATATAAATTCAGTTGCAACCGCCAGCTGCATCATAGTGGATTAAATAGGTCCAGAGCCCCTGCCTAGAAAATCTGTGGTTCTACTACCATGTAAGCAGCATAATTCCCCCGACCCCTCCCACGTGTTTCAGATGGTTTGGCCCAAGGCTCGTTTTTTTAAATCACACTGGCGCGAAACAGAGTCAGTGATGAAAAACAGAAAGAGGCTGGGCGGAACGGAGATGGCTAAAATAAAAAAAGAAAGGAGGTGGCAGCCAAATGTGCCAAACTAACTGACATCTTCTTAGGACAAGCTGGTAGGTTAAAGAGAATGTAGGCTATAGGATTATCTATGCTTTAAAGTGCATTCCTATTTCTGTAGAAGAACCGAAAGCTTGTTGCTTCTCCCGCCAGGGGGTCAGCCCAATGTTCCCACGGCCCATTGGTCCCACAGCCCATTGGTCCCACATTGCTAAGACTTTTGCGTTTTTTCAAAATTAGGCCCAATGGTCCCACAGCCCATTGGTCCCACATCACTAAGATTTTTTAATTTGATTTTAGGTCCGTTGGTCCCACAGTCCATTGGTCCCACATCACAAACACTTCAATGGGCTGTGGGACTAATGGGCCTAAAAATTAAAATAAAATAGCAATGGGACCAATGGGCTGTGGGACCAATGGACTGTGGGACCAATGGGCCGTGGGACCAATGGGCCTAAATCAGTGATTCTCAAACTTTTTCAGACCGAGGACCACTTTGTCCCCCCAAAAATGTTCAGGGACCACCTGTCAACCGAATTTCAATGCAGATCACTTCTTTTTTACTCACATGTATTATGTGGTTATTGTGATGAAAATAAGACTTCAGCTATGTTTATCTTTGTAATAATGTTACAAATAAAGCCTACTGCTAGCTTGTCTTGGAAAATTAGAAATCCCAGTACGGACTACATGAGCTGTGTCGCGGACCACTAGTGGTCCCCGGACCACACTTTGAGAAACACTGGCCTAAATAATGAAAAAAAAGTCTTAGTGACGTGGGACCAATGGCCTGTGGGACCAGTGGGCCGTGGGACCAATGGGCTGTGGGACCAATGGGGCGTGGGAACATAGGTACGCTCCCCATGCCAGTTAACCATTTTGATGAACAGATTGCCAAACGCTTCATCACGCTTTATTTGTAGCCTACCACCAGCGCGCACAGGTTAACGCAATAGACATATTAGACTCTAGCCTATGCAAATAGGCTATAACGTGGCGATGTTTGCAATGTCAAATCAACTGTCAATTTGGGCCTACTGTCAGCTTTTAAAATGTCACAATGTAGGCTTTATGGCCAACAGTATGCTATGGTTTAGAAGTGTATTCCTATTTTCATAGAAGAACCAAAAACTTGTTCCTTTACATTAGGCTACATTCCATTTGATGAAGAGAGTTGCCAAACGTTTCATTACGCATTGCCTTGCATTACCGCACGAATAGACCAAGCACGATGCGATTCAAGCGACAGAGACTACAATGTCCGTTACACGCAGAATTCAAAGCATTCAAACATTCTCATTGGCTGTGGTCACTGAGCTCTCTACAGTCATTGGCTGTCGCGGCTTGTCGCCGAACCGCGTCATAGAAAGTTGAAAGCATAGAAAGTTGAAAGCATTTCAACTTGCGCTCGTCACGCAAATCGCTCTAGTCTCCAGAATCGCTTTTGTCGCGACTCAATACAAAGTCAATTACTTCCGTCGCTCGCCTCGCTCTCGCCCTCGGTTGGTGTATTTGTGCGGTTAGGCTACCACCGGTGCGCACTATCAGTTATTAACGCAATAGATTGGCTATATTGAACAGGGGCTATTACATTTGTTGTTAAATAGGCTATTTGTTATTAAATGCACGTCACATGCTGTTTAAATCATTTATAAGTTCTGTATACCAATATTGCTCTTGGTTTGCGCGCAAGCGGACAGTTTAGTTGTCTTTTTAAAAATTAATTACTGGAGAGTTTGCACGTTCTATCCGCGGAATCAGCATCGTGAAAGCCCTCAGCGAATGACCATTCATTGTAATGTGAGCTGAGCCCCTTCACGCCCGCGGGAATCTATTCTATTTTTAAGTTGCAATGCCACGAATAGCCTACATGCAGACACGTTCGCCTACATCCCGTGCTTGCAGTGTGTATCCTCAAGGAACGGAATCCTTACATTTGCCGTTTTTGATAGACAGTTTCAAAGTCGCCGTCATGCTTTAGCTCCTCTGCAACTGTGGCCTGTTTCGTCTCGCTGTTATATCATTCAGCATTTGCACAGGTGCGCAAACATCAACTCAATATTAAATGTCTTCTTTAGCCTATGGAATGCTTTCTAGCATCAGCGCAGCAGGCCACTGATGATCCAGATGAGGGCAGGAGTACTGAAGGGCCAGGTAGAGGAAGAGAGTTAGTCAAAATAGATGTTTATGATGATAGGCCTATAAAATATGGCATAGTCTACAGAAGAAAACCATGATATGTGTAGATTAAATCGTGTAGATGATTTAACAAAGCCATAATTAAATAAGTAAACAAATAAGTGAATGAAAGGATAGGCTGTATGCAGAATGCAGTAGGCATGGAGCCCAGGACCACAGTGGAAACGGGTAGCAGGATTTAAGATGAACTAATTGCTGAAAATAAGACCAAATGAAATAGGCCCATGTGCAGACATACATCACACACACTCTGAAATGCCTATTTTAGGGTAATAATTGCTATTGTTGGTGTACACTGTGTGTGTGTGTGTAGGGTGGAGGGGGGGGGTGGGTAACATCGGTCTACAACAGTCCATGACTAAATTAAAAGATTTGAAGTGTGCTCGTATAGACCTATTTAGTGGATTATTGGAGTAGGGTGCAAAATGAAGTCCACTTTCGGGGGAAAAAGATCCCCCCGTGTGTGTGTGTGTGTGTGTGTGTGTGTGTGTGTGTGTGTGTGTGTGTGTGTGTGTGTGTGTGTGTGTGTGTGTGTGTGTGTGTGTGTGTGTGTGTGTGTGTGTGTGTGTGTGTGTGTGTGTGTGGGCAGTACTTTCAGACAGGCTGCTTTGTGTATGTGTGTTTGTGAATTAAGAACTCTGACAAAATATTGTTGTTTTTATGTTTTCATTCTGGTTGTAATTTCAGACAGGAAGAAAATAAGACAGGTATTTAAAGGGCTGATTGGTTTAAATTGAATTACATTTCATCCAACAAATTTGCTCCAAAGAAAAGATTATATTTGACTAGGTTATTAAGAAGTATGACGAAGTATAACGATGTAGAAGGGATTGTGTGATTGTGTGTGTGCATGCGTGGCTGCGTGGTCCTGTAATTTAGGCATACACGTGACGGGATAAATATCCTCAGGTAGATAGAAACTGGGTCATTTGTGAAAACTTAACTGTGGTCTCCACTTGCCCAGTTGTGTTTATCTTGGTTATTTAATGATAATGCTAAAAGTGCAAAACCTTTGATGATTTGTTTTAGGTGGTGTGGTAACACTGAAAGGGTATGTGTTCTATGTAACTTGAATGAGATCTGGTGCAATGAAGTAGAATATCCTTCTGCTATTAGTGTGCACACCGACCCTTTCAACAACGGATTCTTTTTTATTATTATTTGCTTTGGGAATCTTAGCTTTTATTTCGACAAGACCGTGAAGGTGCAGACTGGAGATGAGTGGGAGAGATGGAGGGTAGGATTAGGAAATGACCCGGGCCGGACCTGAACCTGACTGTCTCGTGTCCAGTGGCAGTCCCACAGCGAGACCCACTAATACTATGTTCTTATAACAACAATGTAATAGTGTAAAAATAACACTTGGATGTTTTTTTATTGTTTATAACTGTTTTTTTAACATGTTACGCAATTTTTTGTGATACCGTTTGGGGATGGGGGGGGGGGGTCACAATGGTGCCGCCCCCTCTCAGGTGAGCAATTGCCCGGTCGGCCCACCCCTAGGACCGCCCCTGCTCGTGTCATCCAGTTCCCTCTCTGTGTGGGCCCTAGCGCTCTCTCATGTCCTGTAGCTTAGCTCCCTCTGTGTGTGGCCCCTCTTACTCTCTTTTGTCCTGTAGCCTGTATGTCCTCTGCGGAGCTCTCTCTTGTTTGTCCTGTAACTCAGTTCCCACTGTGTGTGGCCCCTCTTGTGTCATGTAGCCTGTAGCCTGCATGTCCTGTGTGGAGCTCTCTCTTGTTTGTCCTGTAGCCCACTTCCCTCTGTGTGGGTCCTGGCTCTTTGTCTTGTCATCGTCTGGCCGTGTTCGCATGGGGACTCGACGGGACAAGTGGGGAAAGATTCCTGTGCACGCGGAGATACGTCTTCCCTTCACCGACTGTTTAGTTTGGTGTTGAGTCAGAGTAACTGACCCTTATCCAGCTAACTAACACACACACACACACACACACACACACACACACACACACACACACACACACACACACACACACACACACACACACACACACACACACACACACACACACACACACCTTACCCATCTCTCTTTCTCTCTCTCTCTCTCTCTCTCTCTCTCTCTCTCTCTCTCTCACTCACTCACTCACTCACTCACTCACTCACTCACTCACTCACTCACTCACTCACACACACACACACACACACACACACACACACACACACACACACACACACACACACACACACACACACACACACACACACACACACACACAGTCCCACATTGAGCTGAACCATCTGAACAAACAAGACGTGCAGCAGAAAAAAAGAGCGATTACTCTCCCTCCGTGTTTCTGTCACTGTCTACATCTGCCTTGTATTACGGGGTGGAATTTGTTTTTTTTTCTTCTTTTATTTCTATTTTGTGTCCTAGATTTACTGTATTGGTTTGTGTTTTCCCCTTCTCTGGGTGTCCTGTGGCTGTGCAGATGTTTATGGAAAGGCCCACTAACCTAAACTCCCCTTTGTGGACGAAGGAAATGTCACATGCAATGGGAAAGTTTACCTGCGTCAAGCTGTCACCTTTGTTTACCTGTTTTTGTCCCCTCCTACTTGCCGTCCGTTCTTGGTTCCAACCTTTCCTTGTGGCTATTTCTCCTTAAGGTTTTTTTGTTTGCCCTGTTTCCTTTCCAGCTGTATTTATCAGGGGTGGATAAAGGGCACTGCGCGCGCGCGCGCACACACACACACACACACACACACACACACACACACACACACACACACACACACACACACACACACACACACACACACACACACACACACACACACACACACACACACACACACACACACACACACACACACAGAGTAGATCATCACAACAAGCACACACACTCTCTCCCACACTGCTCATTTCATCTGTAAATATCCTACTCTTGTTTTTTGAGTTCCATGTTTTTGTTTAGGAACGGGAAAGGGTATAGCTGCCAGGTCCAATCTAGCATATTAGTACTGGATGTTTTTATGTTGTGGTTCTTGTAGGAAAACACATTCAAGCAGGTTGGCCTAATGGGCATATTTGCTTTGTTGTCCGAAAGATAGAATCTGTTTTCATATTTTTTTATGTTTATTTTCTAAACATTTAATAAATAATTCCAGACCTCAGGCATCTACTCTCCTGACAACCCAAAGCAAGCTGGTGTAATAATTTACAATTGAATTAAACAGAATGGATACATTTAAATGCCTTTCAAGCATTAGTTGAATAACCAACCACAAATTCTCTACAGTCTAACTGGATTATCAAATCTTGAATGTTTTCGGTGTACCCAATATTACCATTACAGAATTCTAGTAAATGCCTTTCAGACATTTTTTGAGGTCTGGACTCTGGCTTCGACTGTGGTGAATTTCATCAAAAATGTGTATCTCTTTTCTTTTTCTTCAGAAGTCTTTGAAGACAAATTGCGACGTATGGACTGAGTTCCGTGTGACGTCACAGAGCACTCTTTAAAAGCCATTGTGACCTCATAATGGAACTGGTCAAGCATCATATTGTTTGCAACATTGCAACTGACGTATACCAATGCCACAGCAATAGTGCCAACATGATCATCTCCTCTCACAGATACTAAAGAATAAAGTTTGTAATCTCTCCAAACCATTTACCGGCTGGCACTGCTGCAATTGGCTGTCGGCCGAGCTGGATTCAAAGGAGTGTTGGCTGGGGTAGAGGGAACGCCACTGCTGATTGGCAACTTGAAGGCTGAGATGGTGACAGCCCAGAGCAGACAGAGATTACTGATTACTTTGATCACAGAAGTGCGACAAAGACAGGGCAGGCAGGCAGGCAGGCAGACAGATAGACGGACGGACAAACAAACAGGGTCATTGCTTGCCCGATTACCATGACTGCAAATCTCTTCGAGACTTGGTCTGACCAAGATCATAACAACTAACATTCTTAAACAGCATGGTTGACCCACCTCCCTTGGTTTGTTACTGGTCGAGGGCAGAATAGGCTGAGCCAAAGTTTAAACCAAACATTTCTTAGTCCCCAATAGAACGTCTCTGCTTAAACAACGTCACTGCCTTGAACACGCCTGTACCCAGGACGGTTGGAAAAATGCTCAAAGTTGATTAGTTCCCGAAAAAGTGGGTGGAGTGGGATCCCAACTCTACCTGAACGAGCTTTTGGCCTTAGTGTTTGTAGCTGAGCCGAAGGTGTTGCGTCACCGCTAGGGCGGAGCCTGGGTATGCCAAGAACCTCGCTATGTGGTAATCCAGGTTGAGGTAACCTTGGGGTAGTAGTGCTAAATCATATAATACAAGAGCCCGGTGTCCTTATTTGAAAGAACTGAATCACAGCTCTGGGTTGTTATTAGTAGATTTACTGTATACTTTACCACTTCATGCAGGTTAACCTAGCCAGGTTCATCACTTAACCATGTTCTTGGAATACCCCACTGGGCCGAACCCCTCCCGGGAACAATAAAAAAGAGGAAGCAACACGGGTCGTTTCTGTATTTGTTGCTTTAG
>NC_085867.1:25318922-25321422 GCF_034702125.1 Engraulis encrasicolus | reverse complement strand
TCTCTCTCTCTCTCTCTCTCTCTCTCTTTCTTTCTTTCTTTCTTTCTTTCTTTCTTTCTTTCTTTCTTTCTTTCTTTCTTTCTTTCTTTCTTTCTTTCTTTCTTTCTTTCTCTCTCTCTGTGAACAGTTTGGGCAGGAGATGACTGGCAGCATAGCAAAACACAGTTTTTGACAGCTTTTTCAAAAACAATCCTGTGCATAAGCAATAGTCTTAAGCAAGCATAGTCTTTTTAAACTACTTAAAACATCTAATCGACAATATAAAGCCTACCTATACTGTAAATTATAAGTTTAGATGTAATTTATTTTGTGATCATGCCTGTTTTTTACCATGGACTTCAACTATGTTTTTTTTCCACTTCCTACATGTGTGGATGATCACTTCAATGTGTGTGTGTGTGTGTGTGTGTGTGTGTGTGTGTGTGTGTGTGTGTGTGTGTGTGTGTGTGTGTGTGTGTGTGTGTGTGTGTGTGTGTGTGTGTGTGTGTGTGTGTGTGTGTGTGCCTGATGCAGTGAGATAGGAGCATACTAGACCTCACACTCGCTGCCTCTCGCTGTGCTCTTCCTCGCGGGCACGTCTCTGTCTTTCTTTCATTATTATTATTTTTATTAATTCATTTATTTGTTCCAGTTCACATGCGGCCACTGCCTAAAAGGGACACCTTCATGTGGTCTCCATGGTCTCCATTAAGGAAAGAGAGTGACACAGAAAAAAGACAGAGAGAGAGAGAGAGAGAGGAAGAGATGCTGAAGGCACGTCTCGTTTCTGAAGGCACTGTTCTCCTTTGTCTTGGAAGTAAATAAGATGACGTTTGTCTAGAGGATCCTGGTAAGAGCGCTAATGATTGCCAACACTGGGGAAATGGGAACCAGAAGAGAATAGGAACCAACAGTGAGAGGAACCACATGAAATGGGAGCCAGAAGGGAATGGGAACCAATAGTGAGAGGAACAACATGATGTTAGAACCAACACAGAAGGGAGGAAGAGGAACCAACCAATAGGAGGAAAAGGAACCAGGAACAGAATGGGAACCAATAGCGAGAGGAAATGCCTTCAACGTGTTGGTATTAGGTTGACTATCGTAGTTACCAGAGATGGGACCAAGTCACTAATTTGCAAGTCGCAAGTAAGTCTCAAGTCCTTCCAATCAAGTCCGAGTCAAGTCACAAGTTACGACACATTTGACCAAGTCAAGTCCAAGTCCAAGTCGTGCCAAAGCCAAGTCAAGTCCAGGTCCAAGTCTTATTTTTTCAAGTCCTTAACAAGTCACCTTGTATTCTATGTGCAATTTGGTCATAAATTCATTACCTCTCCACACTGCTTTGCATGTACCCCTTCGCCAGTCATGTCCCTTACGAAAATCGACCACGGTATACCATGATTTCAGTTTTTTGAGCATGGTTCAGCATTGGTTTTAGGTTGTACTAGGTTTAACTATAAATTGAATCATGATTTTACTCTGAAAACTAACCATGGTTTTACCACGGTTTATAATTATTCATTAAATTACTTTTGTCTTTTATCCAACGCACATATTGGTGACAGTCCTTGGAGCAATGTGGGGTTAGGTGCCTTGCTCAAGGGCACTTCATTCATGGATGGAGGTGTAGGGAGAGGTGGGTGTAAGGGTGAGATACAAACCTGCAACTCTGATCTTCAGCCCAACTCCCTAACCATTACACCACGGCTGCAGACAAGCTTTCATGTTTTTTTGGGTGACCATGCAATCCACAATTGATCATATTTTTTTAACATGGTTTGTGACTATAAATAGTAAATCGTTTATTTTTTCCTTTCTTTGATGCATTTTTTCACACACAAATGCAAAAAAATTTTATATACTCACTGACTTGGAGCACTATTGCAAGTCATTGCAAGCTAAAATTGTCAAGTCGAGTCAAGTCTCAAGTCAATAGCACACAAGTCGAGTCAAGTCGCAAGTCATTCCTAATATTGGCAAGTCAAGTCTCAAGTCGAGTCATTCGTGAGTCAAGTCACAAGTCAGTCCGAGTCACAAGTCACAAGTCCACATCTCTGGTAGTTACTGCAAATTTGCCATAGCAATATCTCTAAAACGGGACACATTTGGGCCATAAGGCTTTGTCACAAGATCAAGGAGGTGCAATGAAGACCATTTTCAGTCTAAACGCAATTTTGACAAAATATGCTGTCACTGCGCTCGGCCTTTGTAGGGCAGCGTAGGATCCAGACGAAATGGGAAGCAACACAGAAGGAACAAGGCAAAGCCAGGACAGTGACTAAGATATTTTTTGTGGTCTTTTGACTTTATTTATGACAGGACAGTGAAGGTGGTGATAGGAATCGAGTGAGGAGAGAGAGACGGGGAAGCGTCAGCAAAGGGCCCGGGTCGGAAATCGAACCCGGGTCAGCCGCATTGTAGACGAGTGCGCTACCTGTTGGCCATGGCAGGGCCCAGGACAGCAACTAATGAAAGGAACCAGATGAAATCGAGCCCAATTTATAAGGAACCTGTGAGA
>NC_085867.1:25301422-25311422 GCF_034702125.1 Engraulis encrasicolus | reverse complement strand
CTTGCATGTGTAACGGAGGCCAACTAGCAGAGTGTGGCGTGGTCGTGGAACGTTAGTAAACCTCCCTCCCGAAGCAGCCTCGTACAGTATGGGAAGCGCTGGGCTATTGGACTGGACCTTTAGCTCAGCAGTATCGTCAGAGATTCTTTAAGTATATAGAGATATGCCAACATAATAGGTTTCTATGGGCACCTAACATGACCAGGTTCCGGTCTGCCTAAAGGGGCGTGTCATAATGCTCCTACTATGAATAGAACAGTCCTTAGGTCTGCCTAGGTCTGCCTAAGGGGGGCCATAATAGAACCAGGAAACAATGGGCCAATGGAACCTCTCTCTCTCTACTCTCTCTGGTATCGTGCTGTGACTCCCATTGGTGTGGTGGCCAGTTCGCGGCCCAGAGCGGTGCGGACTGCGCAGTAATACGTTGGTTTACACATGAAGAGTTCAGATGCAAACCCCCCTAAGTGCCTTTTCAGAAAATAATCTTAATTAATTTTTATTGAATACAAAGCTATCAAAATTGCATATTTTTTAATTTTATTTATGTAACATAACTATTTATATGTATTATCAAGTACATGAATGTAAACCAAACCAACAACGGGGTTCTTTAAAAATATAGAAGTGCAGGTCTTCAGAAATGGAGTTAGGGGGTTTTGCATCTGAACTCTTCACATGTAGTGTAGCGCGGGCCTCTCTGGGTTTGGGTAGTGCAGGGCTGTTTACTAGTGGTGTCAACAATGATCGATTCGGCGATCCGAATCGATCCGGGGCATGGACGATCCAGATCCAGATCCGACAAGTTCCAGAATCAATCCGGCAATTTTTTTAAGTTTCAATTACTTCCATGGATATTTCGGGAGCAAATGAATGTTAAATTAAATAAAAACACTTCAAAACATTGCAAGACTGATTCAGACTGATACAGAAAACAGCCAATAAATTGTTGCTCAGTATCTGACTACTTGTATTTCCTCATCATGGCTGAACATTTGCTTTGCGTTCATTAGAAATGTAATGCATTGCAATGCATTGTAGAATTGAATCGAATCGGATTGGATCTAATAGAATCGAATCGAATCGGATCTACTACCTCCCGAATCGTGATCGAATCGGATCGTGAGGGCAGTGCCAATCCACACCACTACTGTTTACAGGTGAAGTTATCGCAGCCGTCTTTGTACGGGCTACTGCAGAAGCAGCTTAAAGGAACACTACGCAAGTTTCCAAAAACTGTTTCCTATGTCCTAACCTTATTGTTATGTAATGACCCCGTCTTATTCCGTCACTTAATGTCATAGCAATATTGTTATGATGTAGTTGAGTCTTAAGCAAAGAGTGAATGGGCCTGCCAGCTGGCGACCCCATTTGCACTAAGAGGCTACCAGATGAGCACAGGTTTGCTGCAGACGCAGGTTTACTCCAGAGGTCGTCGTCTAATAGAGTAAGAACTACAATGAAGGCAACTGGACATCAAAGTGTTTGAGCCTTCCCAGCAGAACCCTTTCCCAAACGGCGGGTGAAACTGGATTTAGAAAGCCCAGTTTCCTCTGCCTGTGTTCCTAGCACAGGCGATTTCAATAGTTATTAGCTGTTCTACCTATTGGCAAGACCAGTGAATTGACAGGAGCAAGTGTGTGTAATTTTATTCATTCTGAAAGTGGGATGTTTGACCCTGTAGCCTAAACCTGACTGAACAACAGTCTAGATTCTACACCCCCCCGCCCCCCCGCCTGATCTACTCTGCGCTTTGTCGTCTGAAGAGGAAGTGAGTACAGTATGTATCTGGGAAGAGACACCACTGCTCTCCTCTGTTCCACTCTGCTCTGCAATGCGTGTTAAGTGTTGAACCTGCGTGCGAGTCATCACCTCCCACCCCCTCCCCCTTCCTACTCTTCTCTCTCACCCCCCTCTCGGTCGCTTCCTTTCTCTCTCATCCCCTTGTCTTTTTTTTGTCTCTCTCTCCCTCTCATCCCTTTGCCTCCCTCCCTCTCCCTCTCCCTCTCTCACCCCCCTCCTGTCTCTGTTTCATCCCCCTCTCCCCTCCTCCTCCTCCTCCTCCACCTTCCTCCGTTCACAGCCAAAGCCCCGCTCGGCGTGCTCTCCCGCCGGCGGTGACACGTTATTGCGTGATCGCGGCGTGTTTTTAAAAGCCCTCTCCGCCTGACGTGCGAGAACGATTGTTTAAGCGTTTGCAGAATGGGCTGGCGGTGATAAGTTATGTATAACATCGGGCCCTGAGACGGGCCTGTGTGAAATGATATTTGACAAGATGGATTGTGCCGTGCGTTACGGGGTCCCTACGTGTGTAATAATAAGTGTGTGTATGTGTGTGTGTGTGTGTGTGTATGTGTGTGTGAGCAAGCAGCATGTGCATGTGTGCCTCTCCGTTTTCCTCTCTCTCATTCACTTGCCTGCCTGCGCGCTCTCTCGCCTCCTAACACACACACACACACACACACACACACACAAACACACACACACACACACAATCGCACACACACACACACACACACACACACACACACACACACACACACACACACACACACATTCAGGCATCTCGTTTTCTGCTATGTGGTCGGAGTGCCCTAAGCACCCACCTTTCCCCTCCTTTCCCTTCCTCACACGGAGCGGAGCGCAACACACACACACACACACACACACACACACACACACACACACACACACACAGAGCTGTGCTGAGCGGTGCGTGCTAGAGAGAGGAGAGCTAATGATCAACGCGCACGCCTGGAAACACACTCATTTGGCACGCTCTATTACACCCCGCCAAAACATTTGCCTTACTTTGCTTAACGCACAGTATATTCCCTATAGCCAATACTCTGTGTGTGTGTGTGTGTGTGTGTGTGTGTGTGTGTGTGTGTGTGTGTGTGTGTGTGTGTGTGCGCGTGCGTGCGTGCGTGTGTGTGCGTGCGTGCGTGCGCACTGGTGAATCTATGTGTGTGTGTGTGTGTGTCTACTACGTCTACCGGGCATAACCACATCTGTTAGTGTGTGTGTGTGTGTGTGTGTGTGTGTGTGTGTGTATGTGTATGTGTGTGTGTGTGTGTGTGTGTCTACGTCTACCCTACACAACCGCACCTGTTAGTGTGATGCTGCAGGTCTGGGCCTGGCCGGTGTTCTCAGGGAAGCCCAACAGGGGGGAACAAAGGGGCCAGTTGTCACGGGCCCAGGTAGAGAAGTACCATAGAACTGGGTCCTCATTCCATTGTATGCATTGTGTGGGGGCCCTCTTAGATGACTTTGTCCCAGGTCCAGCAAAAGCTATCAGCGGCCCTGGGTTCCTTGGTGTGTGTGAAGGGATGCAGGCTGTGCCAATGCCTGTAATTGGCACTTTCCTGCTACCTACTGTACTGAGCACTTCCTAGCACTGTCCTCTGAATCCCGGGTTCAGAAAGTAAAATCCGTGCCACAAATTTGCTCCAACCAGCCCTGAATCAACAGATTCTAATGAGTGAGTACTGAAGGTAGCCAGTCAGTCACCACTTCTCAATGTCAAGTGTTCCAGTCTTGGTAGTGCGTGAAACGCCCAGTGATTGGATTCTTTGGTGAACTCCAAGGCTAGAACACTTGACATTGAGAAATGGTGTGTCTCATGTCACACACTTGTGTCAGTGCACTGACGGTTGGTGCATAGTGCTCACAGTGCACTGAGGTCTGAAGGCCATAGTGTTGTGGATTAGTTTGAGCACTGTGCACTGCATACACTTCTAACTTCAACCTTTTCCTCCTCAGAGGACGTAGAACTGTCTTGTGTGTATACACCAAACGAAGAAATTACTCTTAAACTTCAGGCTCTGTGAAACTCCACTCTTTCGGTGCCATTCCAATGACAATGGAGGACGCCAGTCTTTCAGTTGACTGCAATCCAAATGGACAAAAACTGAGCCAACGTTCTCATCTACCGTAGTGAACCGGCCAAAAACCAGGCCGCATGATCTCTGCTCCACCACCTCTTGTTGTTTTGCCCTACTACAATGATTGATGGAAAGTTTGGAATATAAACATAGTACGGCAAAAGCATATCTGTGTTAATTTTTAACCTTTCCAACCCACCCGAAGTGGCCCTGACGTTAGTAAAGGAACTGAATGTTTCTTCGGTGCTCTATATACTGTAGGGGAGAGATCAAACTCCCTAAATGCCTTCCCTCCCTCCCTCCCTCCAACCGTCCCTCCCTCTCTCCTCTCTTCTCTCCCCAACGCTGTGCTGGAGTTGTGGCAGCTAACCTGACGCTGACACTGTGACATGCTCCAGAGCTGACTGACAGACCGACCGCACTCGCACACGGGACCCACACGGATACTGATACTGACACTGACACAAGGCCGCCTTCCAACGGACCACACACAGCACGGAAACGAATAACGGATAACGGACACAAGGCTCCAGCGCACTCCTGATGAAACGCTTCGGACTCAAGAGCCTGTGGAAAGCCGTGATTGGGGCAGGACAGGCTGCTGGTGGGCCTCCTCCTCCTCCTGTTGCTATGGGAACACCTGGTACCGGCACCGGTACCGACTACAACCCCTCCACTGGTCAATATAGCCACACCTCAACCTCCACCTCCACCTCCACCTCCACTGGGCTGGACACCACAGAGCTCCCCCAGAGTGTGATCTCCTCCCTGCCCAGCATGGTGGCCCCTGTGGTGGGTCGCAGCGTAGGTGGTGGTGGTGGTGGTGGTGGTGGTGGTCCTGGCGGGGGTGGGGAGTCCCAGGTGTCGGACATGCACAAGACTGGCGCCACGCTGCTGTTCTCGGGCATCTTCCTAGCGCTGGTGGGCATGACGTTCACGGCCATGGGCTGGATCAACTACGACGTGAGCCACGCGTTCGAGTGGACGCAGCTGCTGGGGCCCGTCCTGCTGTCGGTGGGGGGCACGTTCGTCCTCATCAGCATCTGCAAGTTCCGCATGCTCTCCTGCAAGAACTGCAAGCAGCAGCGGGAAGACTGCGGAGAGGGTGGCACAGGAGGAGGTGGCAGGCCGGACGACTCGCCCGAGCTGCCACTCCACCACCACCTCGGCCAGTCGTTTGTCTTCTCGGGCATCAACCAGCCTATCACGTTCCACCGTGCCACGGTGGTGCAGTACATCCCGCCCCCCTACGCGTCTGTCACGCAGGATCTCGGAGCGGGCGATGCTCAGACCGCCCAGCTGGCTGCCAACAGCCCGCCACAGTACTACAGCGTGTGCCAACTGGAGTGCCCTGCCCAGACAGTGCCCGGTGCCGTTGACAGCCGACGGGCGAGCAACGTCAGCATGGCACCCAGTGTGCCCGGCAGTGAAAGCCGACGGGCAAGTAATGTCAGCATGGCGCCCAGTCTGCTCTCGAGCAGACGGGCAAGCAGCGACAGCCTGGCATTCACTGTGCCCACCACCCGGCGGGCAAGCAGGTATATTTGCAGAAGTGTTAAGCCCAAGGGGCAAAGTTAACCCACAGGGGAAAAGATATTGAAGATATCAAAGAAAAAGATATTAAAGAAACCTGGATATACAAATCTTATGTATGAAATAGGCCACTTCATAGTATGTTCCAAACTATAAGAATTGTATAATCCATATATTAATAATGCTGTAAGTTTTAAATATGTCCTTTCCCTATGATAAGAACAGTGAAGAACCACAAATTTGACCCAGCCTTCATTGAATCAGCTCAAGACATGTAGGCCAGTTACTCAGTTACTGAAGTATTGGAAGGAAACTTGAGTCCAGGGTTTTACTTCTGAACTTTTTTTTTTTACTCCCTCTTGACCCCTAGTGGGTAAACAAGGGGCCCTGGAGGTGGTGGTCAATAAGGCGGAGTCAGAGAGTACTATGGATCCAGTCGGCACCTCTGGCCCCGCCCATAAAACGGCTTGTTTTCCACCTGCTGAATGTTCCACCCGCCGTCTCTAATGGCTAGTCAAACGGTTCCTCTATGTCTCATGACTGGCAGTGATTGGCACCGCACGACTAGCGGGCGCAGCATATGGAAGGGAAAACAAGCAGCTTCATGGGCTAGCCAGAGGTGCCGACTGGATCCATAGGAAGGGTGACTCACTTGCAGCACACCTTAAGAAATTGTTCTTTGCAGGTGCATCTGTTTTTTTTAACACGCTTTTGCACACCTCTGTAGTTGGGCAGGTGCATAGGATGTTATCCCAGCGGGGTTGTTAGTCAAGTGCAAAGAAATCCTGCACACTGTCCATTCCACCAACAAACTTTAATACAACGTTTCGGTCATCCAACCTTCTTCAGGTAAAGTTACAAACACAATTCAAACACAAAACTTTCTTTTTCAAAAAGTTTTGTGTTTGAATTGTGTTTATAACTTTACCTGAAGAAGGTGCGGCATGTTTGGCCTTTATTATGACACTGCAGTGAAGAGCTTGACAGGCAGCAAGAGAGGGGAGAGAGAGATGGGGAAGGGTCGGCAAGGGACCCGGGCTGGACTTGAACCCAGGTCAGCCGCATAGCAGACGAGTGCCCTACCATTAGCGCCACGGTAGGGCCAGGTGCATCTGTCTCTGAAGCAAAAGCACCACACTGACAGTCTAACCAAGCTATTTAATTTGGAAACTGACATTTCAGTGTCCTAATTGTAGCAATGCTGCACTTTCACACTCTCTGGAACACTTAAGTTCATATAACCAGCTACATAGACCAGGGCTTCCCAAACTTTACCATTGGAAGGTCCCCCATTGACCGGTATATTCCAGCCAAGGCCCCCCTTGTGCTACACTATTTTTCTGCCTGGTGGTCAGTCAGTACCACACTGGGATTTATATAATAATAGTGTAGAATAGTATTGTTCAGAGATACAATAGATTGTAATTATGCAGTACAGTAAAGAGTATTTTAGGTTTATTTTGGTGTACATTAGATATTTAATTTATTTAAATAATTATTTTGTTTTGCAACGCCCCCCCTAGCATCCTCTCGCGGCCCCCCAGGGGTCCCCGGCCCCCACTTTGAAAACCACTGACATAGACACCCTGCTGCCAACACCCTATCTGAGCATCAGATAAAAGGACGTCCAGAGGCACCCTGCTATTAGGCTAAGTCCTTTTTACGTTTGCCAGACGCACCGACGGGTTCGCACACGCACACACACACACACACACACACACACACACACACACAGACACACACACACACACACACACACACACACACACACACACACACACACACACACACACACACACACACACACACAGACACACGCACATACACGCACAAGCACATCTTTTTCAAGGTGTCACCTTCTTTTATTTGATATTGAAGCTATCTTGAAGAACATCTGTGCTACACATTGTTTGAGACCCACTGGCATAGTTCCCCCCGTCTCTCTCTCTCTCTCTCTCTCTCTCTCTCTCTCTCTCTCTCTCTCTCTCTCTCTCTCTCTCTCTCGTAATATCTGAGCACCTAGGATTCAGCCATGGTTCCCTTTGGGGTCTCCACAGACCTGTGGATCAGAGCCCAAGCTCCAGCTGTGTGTTAGCAGGCCCTGCTTTGGAAGCAGTGAAATACTGAATCTTGCGATATTAGGAGGACTAGGGATTCATAACACAAAGTTCTTTTCCAAAACGTTTGTCGTTGGCCCAACAGACCATATTGTAACTGCAATATTTGCTAAACAAATCGCACTTTAGAAAACAATCACACTGGATTTACAGCCATTTGGGAAAATGGCTTCCCATCTGTTGTGAAATTAGCATTTCGTGTTGCAGCAGTTGTATAGTGTTTTTTGGAGGTCTGTAGGTGGTTTTGCTTCTGTTGTACACAAATGGTGCTGCAGTAGTTCATTATATAGGTTAGTAGTAGTCCCTATGAAGCATTTATATTACATTTGCCATCTCTTAGCTAACACTTTGTACATCATTTGTTAACCACCACTCTTACATTATTACATATGGATAAATCATGTATGTGCTTTCCTACAATATACAGTAGTGAATGATAGAGAGATAGTACCGGGAGAAGGACAGATAGCAAACAGCATCAAGAGCAGAAGATAGACAGGCAGATGCTGTGTAGATGATGGATGTTTAGGCCTACAAAAGATCTGCCGTTAGGAATGAATGAAAGTGCAGTGGTTTACAACTGCATGCAATTTAAACGCTCTAAGTGCTGCTCATTTGGTTTACCAAGGCGCTCTTATGGAAAGACAGAGAGTATTTCTGCTAAATATATAATTTAGTATTCAACATATTGTTTTTTAATCATTGGAGCACATGCAGTAGGCTAGACATTGCTGAAATGTCAAGGACGGTTGGTATTACATAGCCTTTAAGAAAAGCTTTTTAAAATCAAAAGCTGAATGCTGGGCTATCTCTTTAAGGCATGCCATTACGCAATCTTTTAAATCGCACCCGAGATATTTGCATCGACTTTCCACCTCTCTTAGGGACCGTCTGGGTCCGTTACAAAGTCTTCCGAGTCTCTCTCAGAAGCAATCTTTAACTGGCGGGTTAATGCTGGAACAACATAAGCCAATGATTTCATGGAGAGAACATTTTAGCGCGGGGCCGGAGGGAGATATTCATATCTGCAAATGTTCTGTGAAGTCAGTGAAGTGCACGGAGTGAGTCGCATATGGTTCAACAGGTGATTGTGCATAATGTCTGCGTCTGCTAACTGTTTTTTCCCCCTCTGAATTTGTTTTCAGGATCCCAGTGCTGCAGGAGTTGGAGGAAGAAAAGAAGGACACGAACGAAGACAGCGTTTTCCCACCTGCTTACGAAGACCTTTTCCCAGATCTACCAAGTTCCAGCAATATTTGAAACTCGTGTTTTGTAAATAAAAAGTGTATTTAATACATCACAAGTTAACCAGCGCAGCGGCCACTCCAAGTTTTGTTTACGTGCATGTTGTGCATCAGCGGTACCCAGCCTAGAAGTGCCGTGCGTAATTATAAACCACGCTTGAAGAACACCATGCCGAGCGGACTATGCCCGTTTCCCCATCACTTTGAACTTCGACCCACTTCCGTTAGCTAGCTCAAGGTTTGTAAATAGTGCTTAAAAAGTCCCGCCCCAAAAACACTGTGATGTGTAGGCTATTTAAAATTTTGACTGACTAAGGTATTCTATTAATTGGTGACAAGTATTCTATGTGTGGTCCAAGCACTGCTCCTCGGGGCAAAGTAAAATACCTGTCTGTATTGGGTGGGGATGTTTCTCCATTCAAAAGATGCTCTGAAGGATATGCTTTGTTTTCATTCAGACACAACGGATACAAATGCTAGCATACTCATATAGCCTATTTATTCATTCACGACACTGAAAAACACAGAGCTCTCACTTAGACTAAATCCCTGCAACAACGAGACCGAATAGTCTAGATGACGCATTAAACTTGTAGGCCTAAAATAAACTATAATAAATTGCTATGTTTGTTATATATTTCCTTTGTCTTTATTTCATGAATAGCAGTGATCTGGCCGTTTTTACCTCCATAGATGCGAGGACCGGGGACACAGGCACCGAGTGGCCGAGGCAGAGTGCACTCCTTCGGGCTCTGGCAGGAGGCAGGCAAGTGTTTGGGAGACCACAGGGGGGCGGAAATGATGAGGGAATCGATGAGACCGCCGAGCAATAAGAAGGAAAGAATAATAATAAAACAACATTTGAAGTAAATGGAAAGAAGTCAGCGTTAGATGATCATGATATAATAAGCGCCCTCATTTTTTTTAATTTATTGTTAAATAGGCCTACCCTGTAATCTAAACATCTTGGAAACCAAAAAAGTCTCAGACTTTTGCAAAACAGTAGCCCAATTATCCATATTCACTTCAAACTATAGGCTATGATTTGAATTAAATAAAATAGGCCTAAATCATAAATGTAACGTCACATATTTAAATTTATTTTGATATATGTTTTACTCTTTTAATTCGAAACAATACACAAACAATTAAAATGAAAAATTAAAGATGTTTTATTTTCTGTCCTGCTTCTACGACTCGAAAAAGTTGGGTAGCCTATCCAAAA
>NC_085867.1:25291422-25296422 GCF_034702125.1 Engraulis encrasicolus | reverse complement strand
TCCTGGAGGAGGAGAGGAGTGGAGCGGAGGAGACGAGAGGAGAAGGCAGAGGATTAGAGAAAAGAAGAAGAAGAATTGTGGCGGATGAGTGGAGAGGAGAGGAATGTTGGAGAGGAGCTAAGGAGAGGAGAGGAGGAGCAGAGGAGAGGAGTGTTGGAGTGGAGGAGAAGAGTGGAGTGTTGGAGAGGAGGTGAGGAGAAAAAAGGGGGTAGTGGATGAGTGGAATGGAGGAGAAGAGTGGAGCAGCGGAGGAGAAGAGTGGAGTGGAAGGAAATCTGTCTCTCCTGCTCTAGTCATCTTGGCCCGGGACTCCCGAGCTAAGCGGCTGCCCGGCCCATATGTCATTAAAGTCCAACACTTATCCTGTCATGTGTCACAGCAGAACTAACTGGAGCCGTCCGCTCCGCTCGCCCACCGTCTTCCCTTTACAAGGGAGATTTGTTTTTATTAGCAGCGCCGTAAATCAGCCGGCTTTCATTTCAACCCGCTGATCGTTTCCCCACAAATGGCAGTGACAGCCCAAATTAATTGCTGCGTTTATATGTACACACACACACATACAAATGCGCACACACACAGAGATGATTTTCTTCATGTTAGCTGCACTAAGGGGGTATCTGGTTTAGTGATTTCTCTGACTCTCATATGGCGTCAGTTTGGCCAATCACAGGAACGCCTGAGTTTGTTGTGGTGTTGATTTGGCCAATCAGATTTATATCTGGCCCTGATTAGGTTTTAATCTGCCCAATCAGATTCGTATCTACGTCTTGGTGAAGTTTCTTTTCATGTGTACAATGAGATTCCTATCTGGCTCTGATATGCACTGGCCCTGGCCAATGCAATTCCGCGCTTGCCCAGCTGTACAATGGCTTTGTCCAATCAGATCCATTTCTGCCCCCGATGGGCAGCCGCTCCAGCCAACCGGGTGACGGGAGGCAGCTGCTATCCAGGAAACTCCCCCATCCTCCTGGGAGGCCTCGGAGAATCTACTCTGCTCTTGTGCAGTCAGTCTAATTGTAACCTACACAGTATTTTAACATGTGTCAAATCGGTCTCCCACGGGAGTTCCCCTTCCCACACACGGCGAGCTGTAAAATTATGAGGCCGCCGCATACAGTATCGCCGAGCAGCGAGTTAGCGAGGAGCAAGGAACGAGCCCCCAATTCATCCGTCGCGTCCACTCCCATGAATCAATCTCAGCATGAGAGTGCAGTTTTTATGCTCTCTCGCCTGGCCGTGTGACATATGTCTGTTTTATGATATCATATTATGTTATATTATATTATAGTGAGCGGGGGGGATTACTCTAATCTGTTCCGGGTAATGGCGTTGTGGTGTGGTGTGGTGGGGTGTGGTGTGGTGCAGTGGGGAGTCGCTGTGTCTCTCTGTGACAGAACGGTGTGCTGGCGATCAGATCGCGTCCCTCCCTGACTTTAATAAAACAGTCGGCTCTTAATTGGGATCAGATGTCCACAGTTACCATTGGGATGGTATTAGCAGATGTCAAGCAGCGGCATCTGGAACAACTCACCCTGGTTGAGGAGTACTGTACCGGGCTGAGGTTGGGGAACGCATCAGGGGTGGGTTGTTCTGTGGGGAATAGGGGTGCCAGGGTGGGCTGAGTTTGTGGACCATGGGGCAGTGGGGCTTGGGGATTGCTACAAGTTTGTCAGAGGACGTGCTCAACTTCTTGGAAAAAATGAATGACTTTGGTTGCGCGATAAAAGGTATTGCTAGGCAGTAAGGGTGCTGGAGATCGCAGGGGGGTGGAGGGTTCAGGGGGGATAGGAGTGTAGTATCCGGCTGCATTTGCGGATCACATCAAGTGGTAGAAGAGGGGTGGTGGTGGTGGGGGGTTAGGTGTGCCAGGTTGGTTTGAGGACTGCAGTGGGGGTCCTGTGGAGGATAGGGGTGCTGAGGGGTGCTGGGTTTGGGGATCACATCACGATGACTCTGGGCAGGATAGTGGTGCAAGGTGGCCTCGGTTTTCAGAGTTTGGAAGGAGTGGGGGTTGCCATAGTGAGAATGGAGATGGGGGGGGGGGGGCTTGTAGATGTATAGTAAGGGCTGTAGTGTATTGGGGGTATGGGGGGACTGAGTTTGGGTGTGTTGTGTTGGGTTGGGGAGAACAGTAGGGGGTGGTCTGTCTGTTGGAGGTACAGAGGAGGTTTGCCGTAGTGGGTTTGGTGGTTACAGCTGGAGTGGGCTGGGCGTAGGGGAGGTGTGGGCCTGGGTGTGCTGCTGTATGAATGTGGAGGTACAGTGGAAGTGGTTCTGGAAAGGGTTTGAGGGTTGTGGGGGGTGGGCTGCGATGTGCTGTGGACGTTTGGGTGTACAGTACAGTCAGCGTGGGCTGCTGTGGAGGTTTGGGTGTTTAGTATAGTAGAGGTGGGCTGGAGAGGGGATGAGGTAGCCTGATTATCATCGACATTCAAATCTCTTCGAGACTTGGTCTGACCAAGAGCATAACAATTAACGTTTCCCAAACGGCATGGTTGACCTGCCTCCCTTGGTTTGCTTATGGTTGTTTGCTTATCGACAAAGTGGGAGGAGTTCCCGTATTTGCGGGAGCTCAGAAAGTACTTGCATTGCTCTTGACCTGACTAGTTGCAAAGCTGAAAGTGTTGCGTCATTAGGAGGGCACAGCCTGGCTAGGGATGAGGGTGGTCATGCTATGCTGGAGAGGGGTTGGGTCTATAGTAGGGCCGGATTATCCACAAGGGCCAGTGGCACAGTGCCCAGGGGCACCAGCCAATTACAGCCAGTTAGGGGCCACCACATGGCACAAACTTAACAAATGTTGTTCATAAAGGGGGCACCTGCGAGGTGCAGTGCCCGGGGCCACCACAGCATCTTAAAGGACGTCTTCAGTCAATTTCAATATGCTGTTGTATTGCTCACGCTACCCTTGAGTTGTCAGTACCTGGTGATGCCACATTTTTCGGCTGAGCCCTTTCTGAGATATGAGCTATTCTAATGTGGGCAACGTTTGTTTACTTTTTTTTTTTTTTACTTAGGCCTACTCCAAATATTTTCACAAAAGGTATCATTGTTTGCTAGTTGTCTGATGATGTTGCATAACCTTTTGGATGTTTTTGGAGTAAATCATTTTTTTTATTTTATTTTTTTTAATGTGAACAAACAGCTGCCCCCATTACAATGACCAGGATCACGGAAAAGGCTGAAGAAGGAAAAAAAAAAACCCAGGTACTGACAAGTCCAGGGTAGTGTGAGCATTACAACTGCATGTTGAAATTGACTGAAGTTATCCTTTAAGGGTCTCCGCACATTGGCTCTGACAAAAGTTCGCTTCCATTGTTTTCAATACAACCCCGGCGTATTAGGGAGGAGTTCTATTTTGTCGGAGCCACCCATTGACTATCCATGCTCTGCCGTGGTGAAATTGTGTGCGGGGGACGGAATTGTGTCGGAAGCGAAAGTGCTCTGCAGTGCTGTCGGAACCTATGTGCAGAGGGCCTAAATACGGAAAGAGGAGAGGGCGCAAAGACAAGGAGACAAGGAGAGGAAGAGAGGGGGACTATAGGGAGAGGAGAGGGAGAGGAGGGGTGGGGTATGTTTGTGAGTGATTCTTCGATTTTACTGCGCTTTTAAGTCCATGGATTTTATTTGCCAATTCCACTAACTATTAACTGCATCCAATGATGTTTTGGACATTAGCACACATTTATCTTTCATATAATACAGAAAGTGTAGACATGGCATTATTTCCCTCAGCAAGAATGAATATTTAATACTGGCTTTGGGCATTTTTATGCCATCCTGTTTTCCAAATGTCAGATTCAGTCTTCATATTAGCATGTAAAGAAACTAGTTTTGCCCAAGACGATTGCAAATGTTGATTCACAGTAATCATCACAATATGACAAAACTGTCAGAAAGACCACTGTGCTTTCCATTATACATGAAATTTGCCATTTTGTGTGTCCACGAAAACTGTGTTAACCGTGTCACGGTCTGAACCCCCCCCCCCATAAATCAGTAATGGTTTGGTCTTAAGCCATACGAATAACATCATGTGATGTCATAACATCTTTGGCAGGATATGGAAAGACTTTTTAGGAAGTTTTGAGCTCCATCCTTCCATAATTCAATCCATTCTTTTTCATGTTCTCATAGCTGGAAAATTGCTTGTCAACTGTGTTATCAACATATTGTTAAGAATCTGAATTAGAAATCACATGTAGAAAAACACAGATAAAGCATACAAATACATGAATTGATTAAGGTGTTGTGATGGAACTCCTGAGGTCCTCAGTTAGCAAAATACCATAAAAATGGCTGAAATGTCAAGCCGTGTTACCGTCAATGGTGTTACGGATCAGCTATGACAGCTGAGGAGGAGTTTGTTTTTGTCAATTTATCTCCATATTGACAGACAAACAAACAAAATAATTTGTGTTCGAGGGAGATGGGTTTGTCTGCTCTGTTTTTTCTCCTAAAAAAGTGCCGACTTGTTCCCCTGCACTGTTGACCGTAACACAGTTGAGTAACACGGTTGACTGTTTTGAAAGTGTTTTTGTGCTATTGATCCCTTATGTGTTGGAAAAATCCTATGAACAGACACTAGGGATTATCTCTGGAGAAGGAAGTCTTGTGTAAGGAGACTAAATTCAAATCAGACGTTACAGGGATTTATAATGAATAATGTGTCAGTCTGTATCACAGTGAATCATAAAATCCTACTTATGAAGCTCAACAATCACATTTTCTATATCAGTTGCACAGATTAATGACAACATTATTGTTAAGGGACATAAGCACTTTCAAACGTACTGTATGCTGTTTCAACTCTGTAGTATTTTTATATATGTTTGAAATGACATACTATTTGTCCATAACACTGTTGACAAAATAATCAAGTAAATGTTCGCTTTCATTAATGTATTTATCAAATTAAGATTAAGCTTGGCAATTTGTTTGTTTGGAAACTTGAATATATACACTATGTAAACATCTAGGTCATTTAGTTGAAAAAAAAA
>NC_085867.1:25278922-25281422 GCF_034702125.1 Engraulis encrasicolus | reverse complement strand
AAACCACACCACACCACACCACACCACACCACACCACACTACAGTACACCGCACCACACCACACCACACCACAACACACCACACCACACCACACCACACCGCACCACACCACACCACACCACAGTGCACCGCACCACACCACACCACACCACAACACACCACACCACACCACACCACACCACACCACACCACACTGCACCACACCACACTACAGTACACCGCACCTCACCTCACCACACCACAACATACCACACCACACCACAGTACACCACACAGCACCGCACCGCACCACACCACAACAGACCACACACCACACTACACTGCACCGCACCGCACAGCACCGCACCACAGCACACGGCACCGCACCGCACCACACCGCACCACACCACACCACACCACACCGCACCACACCACACCACACCGCAGCACACCACACCGCAATGCAGCACACCGCACCACACCGCACCGCACCACACCACACCACACCACAACACACCGCACCACACCGCACCACACTACAGTACACCGCACCGCACCACAATGCACCGCACCACACCACACTACACTACACCACACCACACTGCACCACACCACACCACACCACACCACACCAAATAAGCGGGGCAACCAGTAATCTGGCTTTACTATATGCCATGGGGCCCACTGGCCAGACCAACACAACACAAGACACTGCACCACACCACACCACACTGCACTGTACCACACCACACCACACCACACCACACCACACCACACCACACCACACCACACAACACCACACCACACCACACGACACCACACTACACCACACCACAGCACAGCACACTGCAGCGCATCACCCCACAGCACCCACTGCCGGCAGCTGGGGCCCATGGTCCCTGTTGCACAGCTCGTCCATAGGGCTCTCTCTCTCTCTTTCTTTCTCCCTCTCTCTCTCTCTCTCTCTCTCTCTGTCTCTCTCTCTCTCTGTCTCTCTCTCTCTCTCTCCCTCTCTCTCTCTCTCTCTCTCTCTCTCTCTCTCTCTCTCTCTCTCTCTCTCTCCCTCTGTGCTTTTCATCTCCATGTGGGCTCGCAGTTGATTCAAACGCGGGCTGATGGCTGAGTTAACCCTGGAGACCCTGCTTTCAATGGGCTCAGCTAAGAGATTATGCCTGTGCATGGCAGCCCTGGCCTGGGCACTAAAGAAAGATCAGCTGCCTGGCTGCCTCCCTTATTGCCGGTCAATGCTAGTCTGTTCTAATCTGATGTAGTCTGGTAAAGTCTAGTCTGAAGTCTAGTCTAGTCTAGTCGAATGTAGTCTGCCAGCCAAATGTACTGCCGCCTCCATTGCAGTGTCTCTGAGATGTGTCGGTCTGTCTGCTCTCTCTCTCTCTCTCTCGCGCTCTCTCTCCCTCTCTCTCTCTTTCTCTCTCTCTCTTGCTCTCTCTCCAAGGATTCCTGGGCCATACAGTCTCATAGGATTCTCCAACATTCCGTAATCTCCTAGGATTCTAATGCCCCGTGTACATCAATCGCTACCAACGCGACCCAGGTAGCTGGGGTGGTTGAAGAAGTTTCGCCATTAATTCGTTTTATTCGCTCTGGACGCTGCACTGACATGTTTGATTCAGCTAATCACATAACGGCTCTGTCTTGACAGCCTTGAACATTCCTCGATATGAACGTTCCAATTGGTTTTCGCTGAACCGCGTTATAGCGAATTCGCTTAAGATTAGCTTGAGTTTAATCGTCAAAATTCACCCTGGTCGCTCAAGAAGCATCGCTCCTGACGATTTCGCACTGGTAGCTTTATTTGCCTTCCCTCCATAGAGAAACAGTGACTTCCGCCGCGCAGGTCGCTTAGTTTGCCTTCGATGAACACGGGGCATAAGTCTCCGTTTACTCAGATAAATGGATATTTTTTGTAAACTCGTACTTTTTTTTTGTTCGATTGGGCCTTTTATTTACATGTAAATTGAGTTTTCACTCCCTAAAACAGATATGTTTAATGACAGTTTTAAGTGGAGATATCTAAAAATGCCCTTCAAATGGATATGTATAACAGTAAAAATGCAAGAAATCCGCATGCTTTTAAGAACAATGACATATTAGCTTGGTTAATAGTCAATCACATGGTGAGTGAATCTTTGGGCTTGTTCTTGATGGCGCACTCTGCAGCAGTCTGCAGCAGGCACACATGCCCACATGTGAAATTGCAATGCATTCTGGGTAGAAATTGTACCCACAGCGCTGTTTATGAGAGGGCCAAGTCAGCGAGTCTCTCTCCCCACTCGTGTCCTGTCTTCACTGATGAGAAAGGGAAAGGGGTCTTTAGTAATAGTCACAGTAACGTCCCTGTGCACAACCACTGTCCAGGTGCTGGTGATGTGCAGTAAGAGTAATCCAAGTAAATGAAGGATGAATCACCGCACACTTGTATCTTTGCTGATAGTTTATTTGGTGAACCTGAAGAAGCAGTAGCGAAACGCGTTGTTCACCAAATAAACTACCAGCAAAGATA
>NC_085867.1:25266422-25273922 GCF_034702125.1 Engraulis encrasicolus | reverse complement strand
GCAGGTTCGGCCTTTTGCCTTGTTTACAGATACTACAGGAGCTACAGGCACACACCGCTAACATGCACCCTGCTTCTCAATTGGCATACAGCCACCTTCAGCAATACAACCTCCCAACACCAGGTGGCGTGAGACTTTAGAACAAGCCCCTCTGGTCCAGCTCCCCCCTATACCAGCATCTATCCAACAGGTACAACAGGTTGCTGGGCAACAGGTGTCTGGAATTAAGCACAGCACCGCACAGCTTGTTTTCTTAAGGTCACCCAGAACACAGCTACAACAATGTTCAGGGCTCTGGGGGTCCCCACGCCGTGCGTGTGTGTGTGTGTGTGTGTGTGTGTGTGTGTGTGTGTGTGTGTGTGTGTGTGTGTGTGTGTGTGTGTGTGTGTGTGTGTGTGTGTGTGTTTGATGGGGGGTTAATAGTTGCAGATGTGGTCGAGATGAGATGAGATGAGTGTGTGTGTGTTCACAGTGCTGTCCAGCGACCCTGCCACTCCCAGAAACAACCCCCCCCCCCCTCCCGCTCTGGGAATAAAGACCACAGGAACAACAGACAGAAGAGAAGAGAAGAGAAGAGAAGAGAAGAGAAGAGAAGAGAAGAGAAGAGAAGAGAAGAGAAGAGAAGAAGCAGACAGATGAGAGTAAAGTGAAAGAGGGGGCAGAGTAAATAAAAAAAGACAAAATAAGATAGGAGAGAAAGAGAGAGCGAGATTCCATAGAATATGTGGGAATGGAGCAGAAGAGGGAGGACAGGGAAGAAAAACAGAAGCAGAGAGATGAAGAGATACAGAGTGACAGAAAAAGAGAGAAAGAGAAGAGGAGTGGGGTTTCAGAGAATGTGTGGGAACGCAGACAAACAAGAAGAAAAGGAAGAGAGAAAGAAAGAACGAGAGAAAGAGAAAAGCAGTAGAGTGAGACAGAGAGAGAGAGAGAGAGAGAGAGAGAGAGAAAGAGAGAGAGAGAGAGAGAGAGAGAGAGAGAGAGAAAAGAGAGAGTCTACAGCATGCCTGTGTAATTGAGTGACACTGAAGGCCTCTCTCTCACTTATCTGTGGACCACCCATCCATAGCCACACACACACACACACACACACTAGCGCGCGCGCACACACACACACACACACTAGCGCGCGCGCACACACACACACACAAACACTCACACACACACACACACACACACACACACACACACACACTAGGGCGCACACACACACACACACACACACACACACACACACACACACACACACACACACACACACACACACACACACACACACACACACACACACACACACACACACACACACACACAGACACACACACACACACACTAGCGCGAGCACGCACACACACACACACACACACACACACACACACACACACACACACACACACACACACACACACACACATATGCACGCACGCACGCACGCACGCATGCACGCACACACACACACACACACATCCATAGCAGCGCTTGGACAAACAGCGTCTCTGATGGCTGTAATATTTAGCAGATGGAGGAGTCCCCGCTTTGTGTGTGTGTGTGTGTGTGTGTGTGTGTGTGTGTGTGTGTGTGTGTGTGTGTGTGTGTGTGTGTGTGTGTGTGTGTGTGTGTGTGTGTGTGTGTGTGTGTGTGTGTGTGTGTGTGTGTAGGGGGCCGTCAGAGTGGATCCTGTATGGGGCTGGTCATCTGGTCATTGCACCCGGACTATTAGACACCTGGGTAGGGTGTGTGTGTGTGTGTGTGTGTGTGTGTGTGTGTGTGTGTGTGTGTCTGTCTGTCTGTCTGTCTGTCTGTTTAGTCAGCCTGGATTCGGGTTTGGATTACATCTTACCCCTGTTTGAAAACCTTACACACGCACGCATGCACGCATGCACGCATGCACGCACGCACGCACGCACGCACGCTCAAATTTTCTCCCTGTATCACAACCACATCTGTGCCAAGGGTTATAGGAACAGAATTAACGTCTTTTTCTCTCTCGTTCTTTGTGTCTCCATCCATCTCTATATATTTTCCACCCTCTTTCTCTCACTTCTCCTCTCTCTGGTTCTCTTTGGTTCTCTCGCTCTCTCCTCTCATGCACACACATACGCACACACGCACACACACACATATTTCCAGTCCATTTCTGAAGCAGATTCTTTGGCTCTGTCACTCACTAACTTTCACACGATTACATGTGGTCGCATACACACACAGACACTCACAAAGATGCACTCGCACTCACACATGCACGCACACACATGGACACATAGAGACAAACACAAACACACACACACAGACACAAACACACACACGCTTTTACCATACACACACAGACAAACGTAAAGACACACACACGCGCGCATGCATGCGTGCACACAGCTTTTATTCTGACACAAATGTGTTTTGGGTGTTGGTGTGGTTGTGGTTACTGAAAAGAGGAGATAAAGAGGCACACTACACACACACACACACACACACACACACACACACACACACACACACACACACACACACACACACACACACACACACACACACACACACACACAATGGCAGAGCGATTCCTTCATTTTCCGCCTGATTTCACAAAGACAGGAGGAAGAGGTCCACTCTGCTCCTTCAGGGTCAGGTGAAGCAGGGATTCTAGAACTTTCAGAAGATTCTTAGAATGAGTGAGATATGCAGTCGTTTTCTCTTCAAATAGTGTTCCAATGAAGAGAAAGAAAGCTCTAGAACTTTCTGAAGATTCTCAGAATGTGCACAGTAATTTCTTCAGTGCTCATTTAACACTTAGAGAGTTGATTTGACATAATTTGGACTCATATGAACTCTTTAAGTGTTGAATTAACACCACAACATTTACTGTGTGTGAGAACACCAATGAGAGGATGAGGAAAAGCAAGGGCTCCAACTGACCATCCTTCACAGTAAAATGTTGACTTGTTGAAATCTGAGGACAGAAAAAATAGTCAAATAGGCCTAGTTCTTTTTCAAAGTGTAATTTCAACCCCAATTCAGATTTGAATTATCTGCAGATTCAGGGTATTTTGTTTATTTGTTTGTTTGTTTGTGTGTGTGTGGGTGTTTTTTTTAACATTCTGTGAATGTTTATTTAAGTGTGAAGACAGTGAAGCTGCAGTGCATCAAAAACGTTTCAACGTGCGGGAGTCAACTTCATGGGCGTCGATTCAGCGCTGCAAACGTGCTCTTATAAAACGTGCTCAGTAGTGTGGGAGTCTCCGTCAACTCCGTGGGAGTCAATTCACCGCTGCACTTCCTGCTCTGATGGTGGTGAGGCGAGACATAACAAAAGACTTCGCACTTCTTTATCTTAACGCACACTTAAGCGCTATTTTCTCCAGCTCATGATGGAAGACGCACTGAACCAATTTTGTCATAATTGCAGTGTTTAGGGACTTTTAAGTGGGGAAGGGCCAGCGCCTTTTTTTCATTCTTTGCGCAGTATGTGTTCTCACTCTCTCTCTCTCTCTCTCTCTCTCTCTCTCTCTCTCTCTCTCTCTCTCTCTGTCTCACTCACTCACACACACACATACAAACACTATCCCCCACACACATATGCAACTCTCCTCCACACACAAACACGTGCACACACACACACACACACACACACACACACACACACACACACACACACACACACACACACACACACACACACACACACACACACACACACACACACACACTCACACACTCACACAAACACACACTCACGCACGCACGCACTCACACTCACACTCACACACACACTCACACTCACACTCTCTCTCTCTCTCTCTCTCTCTCTCTCTCTCTCTCTCTCTCTCTCTCTCTCTCACACACACACACACACACACACACACACACACACACACACACACACACACACACACACACACACACACACACACACATACACACACACACACACACACACACACAGTGTAGACACATTAGTCTGCTTGGAGCAGCGTTGAGTTCTGCAATATTGGCCTCATCCTCCGCCTCGTTCCCAGCTATCGTTTTCCATGTGTGTTTTCCCAGATAATCTTTTTCCATGTGTGTGTTCCCAGACCAGACATTCATCAACAACCGTCTGCGACAAAATTCTTCGCATCAACTGGCCTGAAACCATCAGCAAGGAAGAGCTCTACTGGCGGCAAAATTGGACAACAACCGATGGACGAAGAAATACTCCAGAGATGCAAGAGCTGGATCGGTCACAGAGGACTTTGATGAAGACGTTTAGCCGAAAAGTTAGTCTAAAGCCCTGAAAATAACAGAAATAACAGAAAAAGACATCCGTGTGGCACCAGATTTTCTTCCCTTTTTAACCCATTTAACCTAAGCCCTTTTTGGGAAAAGGTGCCCTCTGCCTATTAAAATCTAAACATCTCAGGAGCCTCATTGTGCATTAGAATGTGTTCATTAAGCTTTAACTTACATTTTTAAAAAATCTCAAGAGCCTGAATGCCTGTATATGTCGCTCCAGGCTAAAATGGGTTAATTCTTGTCTGGTCCAGCAGTGGGTGCACTGGATTGTAGCACGTACGTACGTGTTTCCTTTGTTCTCCTGGATCGGTCACATATTGTGAAAGCCAGACAAGCCCTCATATGGATCCACATTAATACTGATAATAAAGGACAGAATAAACAATGTGGGGAGAATACAGAGTATGCAGGTAATATTGTATTAGGCTAGTGCAAATGAGTAGGGTTCATTTAGAACAGTGTTTCTTAACCTTTTTGAACAAATGCCCCCTTGACCTCATCATAAGCCTGCCAACACCCCTCTTATTATTACAGAATAAAATAGACTTACGTCCCCCCATTTGCAACAGAGTCTGAACTAAGTCCCTCTGCTGTCTCCTTCTCAACGCCCCCACGACGGCTCCTTAATACCCCTGTTGAGAAAAACTACCTTAGACGAACAGTTAATACAGTGCAATTGGCTATCCCTGGAGTAATGTGTGTTTTTAGGTGCTTGCCTTGCTCAAGGCCACTTCAGATATTACCTACTGTGCTAAGGTGCGTTTCTCGTAGTTGTTAGCCTGTTTGTAGCTTGAATAAGTTGCCAAAGGGAAACAAAGTAGCCAGGTAACGTACATACCTGTCAACTTTGAGTTACTAAAATTTAGGAAAATTCCCATATTTTAACCCAAAATTCAGGATTTTTTTCTATAGGCCAAATCCTGAGAGTCAACAGAGACGGATCAAACGATGCGTTCTACTCTGCTTTTCAGTGCACGTTTTAAATGAGCATAAAACGTGAAAAATAATGAATTATCAGTTTCTCCCTGTAATTTTGCCGCTACAGTTGTCTGTGGCTCGTGCAAAAACTTTGTGCTGGTGCAGGTTGTGATTAGGTTAATCGCATGATTCGCTGTTCCGAGGCTGTTTACCGCATTGTATGAACTGACGGTTTCCGATGCGAGTTGGTGCGCACACACCTACGGAGCTCGAGGGTGACAGCTCGCATTTTCAAGGAACTTGGTGGCATCTGGCATAAAATCTACTAGGTTGCCTTGATAAGCAAGACCTTCTTAGTCTCTCTTCAGGAGGGGGTGTGGCCGCACGGGCTTACTGACAGGGCCGTGGGGATAATTACTGGACCGTCGTCTGACGGTGTCTTTTGATAATGTGAAGAATTGGGATATTTCCGGGAAAAATGTCAAATCGGGAAGAATGCGGGAAGTGAGTCAAAATTAGGGAGTTTCCCGGGAAATTAGGGATGGTTGACAGGTATGAAGAACATAGTAAGCAAATATGGTTTTCGAGAAATGCACCCAGTTCAGGGTGGGATTCAATCTGACGAGCCTCTGATGACTACGATTAGGCCACGGCTGCCCCACTGATCAATGTCTGGTCAGTCTCCGTTTATTCCAACCACGGCTGCTAGGCTACTCCATCTGCTGTCTCATCTGTCTATTGCTAGAACATTTTTCTCCTCCGTTGCTCCTCCCCTCTCCACCCCTTCCATTACTCCTCCATCAGCTCCATATCATCCCTTCATCACAGGAGCACTTCACTTCTCCATCCCTCCTCACCTCCCTTGCCCTCCCCTCCCTTCTCCCCCAGATCTCTCTCTCTCTCTCTCTCTCTCTCTCTCTCTCTCTCTCTCTCTCTCTCTCTCAACCCCCAATACAGTCAATTGTTCTCTCTCTCTCTCTCTCTCTCTCTCTCTGTCTCTGTCTCTCTCTCTCTCCCCCCTCTCTCTCTCTCTCTCTCTCTCTCTCTCTCTCTCTCTCTCTCTCTCTCTCTCTCTCTCTCTCTCTCTCTCTCTCCTCAGGACCATAATCATGGGTAGTTAGCAGGGTTAGCCATAAAAAATCTGGTGAATCTGCCTGCAAGACTGTGTAGTTGTGTCACCGCTCATCTGAAGTGAAGACCAATGTTTTTAAACAGAAATGAAGTGGTGTGTGTGTGTGTTTGCGTGCGTGCGTGTGTGTGTGCGTGCGTGTGTGTGTGCGTGCGTGTGTCCATGGATGTCTATGAATGTGTCACAGATGTGTGTGATGATCGCAATCGCATACATGTGTGCATACATTTAAATAAAATGTGTGCCGAATGTGTGTGTATTCGACGTGTGTGTGAGTCACGGCTGCTTTCGAATCTTACTCATGGGCTATCGTGCTGTGGATTGTTTATGGAAGATCGACAGGCAGACAAAACAAATGAGGGTGATCGGCCATGATGTATTGTTTGCCTGACAGTGAGGCTGAGCCCGAGCTTGGCCGCTCTCCTGAGTGATATCATGGCAGCGTGCTGTGGTTGTTCCTATACGCTACGCTAGCCCCCACTAGGAAGGGACAAATGGGTCAGTTATCTTGGGCCCAGGAGAATGGGGGCCCAACTGTCATTTAGTCCTCTGATTATTGTGAGGGTTTTTTGGAATATGCGTCTGGCTCTTCTGGTGTATTTCATGTGGACTAGTCCGATGTTGTGTATCGCCCATGGAGACTGAGGTCCCAGAATTGTATGTATTGGTTGGGGAGGGGGTCCTTTCAAATGACTTTGTTCAGGGCCCGGCCAAAGCTTTCAGCAGCCCTGGCCCTACCTCAACCCCTGTGCTAATGTGACCGTTATCCCGATAGCTGTCCCTGACAGTAGAGAGTAGTGTTGCAATACTACAAGTCTGGAACTCCCCCGGAACCTTCTGTGATGTTCCTTTCCTCTGAATCCTACAGGGTTCGGAATATTCCATGCTGTTCCGTTACTGTGTGTTCCGGAATTTTCTGTGCTGTTGTTCCATTCCTGTGTGTAGCAGTGCAGGGATCAGGGGGCAAGTGTTGTCAACAGAGGGTTTCTTTTTCAGTTACTCATTTTTTATGAAGCTCTTGGACCAAATCACACAACAGCCTCACACTGGGAGTATGATAATGTGATGATATGACTGCATTTGGAAGTCAGAGACATAATGTTTGGATTAGATATTATCACTTTGCCAGTACAGTATATTCATACCTAAGTCCATCGAGGGGAGAGCATCGAGTGGAGGGTACAAGC
>NC_085867.1:25248922-25261422 GCF_034702125.1 Engraulis encrasicolus | reverse complement strand
TAGCTTAAGTAACCCCAAGGGCTAATAAACCAAACAAAGGTAAACCGTGCAAAACGCCCGCAATGAAATCCAGGCTAAGCAAACGGAGCAAAGTTTACAAGAATCATTTGAGAGGGGAAAAAAGATGAGGGGAAAAATGCGTGAAACTTTAATGCGAAGCAGGTGATGGAAGTGTCTTAAGAAGGAACGAAATAGTTGCAAGAAAGAACAGTAATTGTTTTTTGTACTCATTTAATGTAGGCTATAAAGATTTGTTTTGTGTAGGCCTAGTTCTATTAACTTGTAATTAATGACGTGGCTTTGACAGTTTGGGAAATTCAGCTCACCGACACAGAGAATACAATATTCTGCAACTTAGGATATGTAGATTAAGTAATTGAAACGTCTGCAACTTAAGGTCTGTATTAAAAATGTTCAGTTCTGGTTAAAATCAATTAGTAAATCACGTTAAACCAAAACAGACTCAAAATGGACACTGCTGTCTATTCGCTTGCCATGGACATAAACAATCTCCTTTGGTGTGGTTTTGTTTAGTTTAGAAGTCCACATTTCGCCGTTCTCTTAAGAGAAAAGTGATTTCTTTTTATATAATCAAAGAACCATGAATTTCCCTCCACTTTCCTCCCTCTCTCTCCCCCCTCTCCCGCGCTCTCTCAAGCTGAGTTCTTGAATTCCAGTTTTTCATCGAGACACTGCACGTGGACCGGCTCCAGAGAAAACAAGAAGCCCAAAAAACAACAAAGGAGCTCTTTTTAACTTCTTCAGACCACATCTCTCAATAAAGCTGTACAAACACAACCTGCCACCGCCGTGCGGACGCTGTCCAGCAAGCTGCACTGAAAAGTCGAGGAGAGGAGAGGGAGGGCGGGGAGAGATGGGTCAAAGAAAACCTCACCACTGAACTGCGTTTTGAAGGTGCTCACCTAACGGTCCCTAGTTGTTGTCTTTTTTATCTTTGTAATAGCTTGAAAGAGGTAATCGGTATAGCCCATGTAATCGTTTTGTAAGGCCTTGTGTTTTCTTCTTTTTTTCTATTCATCTTGTTCGTCTTTAAGGCGACCTCACTGAATGTTGTGACACTCAATGAGAAGGGACAATGATTCGTTCTGGTCAGATAAGCGCACAAAGCCACATAGGAACACACAAGTTGTAAAGAAACCGGGCTTTGCGCCGCAAAGAAAGGGACAGAAAAACATTGAACATCTATCTGTTAGCCCTCCTCCCGGGGAAGACAAAGCGCACTGAACGGCGGTGTGGAAGGGGAGGCCTGTGAACGGTTACTATTCAATTTGTATTTGGGTCCCCGCTGGTCATGGAGGCGAGATCAGAGGAGAAAGTGAAAACACATGGCCGGGGTCAGCCGGATCACAGGACCACCACGTATAGCGCAGGAAAGGAAAAGGCACTGGGAACTTGTGTGAAGAAATGGACTGAATAAACAGAGGCCGCCATCGCCTGCACCCTATTATCCTATAATTTACACTGCATGGGAGCTTGGAAATGGCAATACCTTAGCCCCGTATAGCGCGGCTCCTAGCCAGGATAATTCACAGACTGGCCACATAGTGGCGTTCCCTGTTCACGCCAATCAAAAAAGGCCCTCCTTATACTCCAAGACAAGTTTTGAATTCTTGGGGCCTAATGTGTTTATTTTAAATATCCCAGGGAAATTATTACATCAGCGCCAAACTATGTCCCCGGAAAGGGATTTTTCTTTGAAGTTTCCAGCAGCGAAACATGATTTTAATTACATAATAACTTTGAAATTTGTATTTGTACAATAAGCGGTCTGGATTAGGCAGGAAGTATGAGGACTAGGTTAAAAAATTGACCATACCTTAAGAAAATAAACTCAGGCTGACGAGGAAAAAGTAGGCCTAGGTTCACGAAAACCAATACAAACGCCAAAGCTACAAAACTATTATTATTATTTATTTTTCTAGTTTGGCAGCGACGCTCGTTAGGTTGGCCGCTGCCCTGCGCAATGATGAATGGCAGTGCGCGTATTCCTCCTCGCGCTAATTAGTGTTCTGTGAACTCCGTCGCCTCCGCGCGAACGTATACCCCCGCCAATGAGATCAGCAACAACGAAAACATTTCTCTTGGTCTGCGCTTAGAAGTCTCTTGGCAGATCCATATATTTCCAGCGAACCCGGGCCGTCTGTTTCCACGTCAACTCATTCCGCTCCAAGTGTGACTGCAAGGTCGGCCATTCATTTTGCCTCTTGAAAAGCGGCCAAGTGTATCACTAACCGACACACAGGAGAACCTATTACGTAACCCCCCCCCCCCCCACACACACACACACACCACCACCCCCCAATGGCACAAATATGCCATCGTTGTTTGGATTGTGAATGCTTCGCCAATTAGCCACGGCTGTAGGTTAATTGTATCGTGCTAGCCACATGGATACATGTGAGGGCTAGCGGGCTGGAGATGTTTGTTCTCGGGACAGTCTGCAGCGATGTCTAATGATGACTTATGTCGTGTGTAGGCTTCACAGGCGCGGGGACCCAAGGGCGCATTTCTCATGCCTCTAATGGACAGCTGCTCAAGACATCACATGCAGACGACATGGAGGACTTTCACTTAAACCAGATAATCTGAAAAAAGAGGTAACTTGGTTCTCTCTCGTTCTCTCTCACGGGCGCGCGCGCGCACACACACACACACACACACACACACACACACACACACACACACACACACACACACACACACACACACACACACACACACACACACACACACACACACAAACCAGCACGAAAAAAGCAGGCTCTAAAAAATTCAGCTGTCTGGAGAACCACCATTTCAATAGACTAAGTGGTGTTTTAGGAGGAAAGATTTCTGGTGTGTAGCCTACACTAACCAGAAAACTTGGTGAAAACATTAAGCATCCCTCTCAACCTTTCACAATTATTGTTGCAGTCAGGGAATTTAATTTGTCACAAATGCAAACATATGGAGAACCAACAGCATCATATGTGGCATTTTAAGTTTGTTTGTATTTTTTTTTTGATAAGGGTATTTTTTTACAAACAATGTTCTGTAATATGGCTCCAAAAGTTGTAATCCTGTTGATCTTCCTGTGTGCCGCTGCCGGGGGTGTTTGTCTTGGTTGCTATGGCGCTCTGTTTATTTACCCAGCATCTGACCAAATACCCCCAGCCCCTCCATGCACACAGTAGACACACACACACACACACACACACACACACACACACACACACACACACACACACACACACACACACACACACACTGTGTGTGTATACCGTATGTCCTCTACAGCAGTGCTACATCTGCCCCTAATACGGTATGTCCCAGTAAGGGAGAAGGCAGGGGACTTGACTTTGTTATGACAGCAGACTAGAGATGTTTCTGACTTAATGTTGTTTGCTTTCCTCCGTGTCTGCCCCCTGTGAAACAAGTACAGAGACCCTGTGCCCTGGTCCCCCTGCAGGGGCTGGCAGGGGCAGAGGCAGAGGCAGAGGTGGGCAGGGCAGGGCAGGTAACAAGGGGCGAAGATGGGGGTGGGGGTGGGGGTTGGTGTCAGGCTAGCCTGTAGGGATGTCGGAAAGGCTGGGCAGAAACGGGTATAGGGTATGGTGCATCATATCAACACTATAGACATAAAATCTTCCATTGCAGTCTACTTTTTGTGTTTTGTGGTCTACTTTTGGTTTTGTTTCTCTATGTCTGAATATGTTTATGTGTTTTTGTTTTGCACAATACCAAATGTGTATTATTATTATTATTACTATTATTATTGTTATTATTATTATTATTATTATTATTATTATTATTATTATTACTATTATTATTATTATTATTACTATTATTATTAGTGTATTTGTTAATATTATTATTATATTGCTGTTGTTATTGTTGTTTTTGTTATTGCTCCAGGGAGTTCCAGGGGTTGGCACTTGGTAGGGTATGAGGCAGTCATCAAGGCTGGGCAGGGGCAGTGGCTGGAGGTGGGCGGTTAGGACAGGTGCGGAGGTAGGTAAGGTATAGGGCAGGGGCAGTCACAGTGGAGGGGGTGGGCAATGGGCAGTGCCGTGGTGGGTATAGGGTATAGGGCCAGTGGGCAGGGACAGTCACAAAGGCTTAAGGGAAGGTGGGGAGGCATGATATTGGGGCAGTGGCAGGGATGGGCACTTGGAAGAGTGGGCACAGGCGGTTACAAAGTAACCAGGCCTCGCCCTCCTAGTGACGCAATGTGTTGTTTCTAGTCAGGCCAAGAGCGATGTAAATATTGTTTCTGATCTCCGAAAAAATCGGGAACTTCACACACTTTGTGGAGGCTTGTTCAAGGCAGTGACATGATTTAAGCAGAGACATTCTATTGGGACTAAGAAAATATTTGGTTTAAACTTCAGCACAGCTTTTTCTGGCCTCGACCAGTAGCAAACCGAGTGAGGTGGGTCAACCATGCTGTTTGGGAAACTTTAATCGCTATGCTCACGTAAAGGTTAGACCAAGTCTCGATGAGATTTGAAAGTCGAGGATAAGCAGGCTACTTAAAAAGGGTCGGCATAGGTAGTTACAAAGAGTAGGCTTAGGCAGTTACAAAGGGTGGGCATAGGCTTTTTCAGATGTAGGTAGGGAAGGGGTAACCTGACTCTTACTAGATGAATGGGTTCTACCTTGCTCCACAAACATCCATCAGGATGGAGATCTATCTCCTGCATGTTTCATATTATTCATTTCTCTTCTGTTCTCACTGGAGTTATACGTCAGCAAGCTACCCATCTCATCTTTCCTGTCACTGAGGAAAATAGTGCTGTACCTGTGAGAATATGGCGACAGAAAACAAGCTTCATATTACGGTGAAAGATATAGTCACAGGTGTAATCATAGTAGTAATATACAGTAGTATTTATGTAGGCTACGTCCTTCACAGCAACAGGCAAGGGACTTTTGAATCAATTTACAGTCTTAACTCAATTGTGAAGAAATGAAATAAGTAGTCACTGACTTTTGTACCTATTTGTGGGGCAATAGAAGCCTTGTGCACACAGTACATTTGATCTGTCTCTGCGTTTTGTAGCTATTTGTTGGGTAATAGAGGCATTGAGTACACTATCCATCATTTGCACTGACGTCACAATATTGCGTAATCATTTTCGCTGGACGGCAGAAGTACACATTCGTACATAGGAATTATGCAGACGAAGACAACTTTGACCATAAAATACCAACGAAACACGCAGTTCTTTTATTTTTTTTTAAACGGGATATGTACCTGGCGTTATCAGTCTAGGTTGGCCACGGTGGATGTGTTCAAATCATAGATTTATTCAAATGTATTCTGCTCCACTAGGTGGCATAACCGGGACGGGTGGTACGGGAAACTGGGAGAAGAAGAGAAAATTGTTGCTTGCTTCCAGCCATGAACTTACTCTGCCTGCGATGTATTTTTTTTATCCCGTGTTTATTTTCTTCAGTTAAGTTGTGAACTTAAACCAAACCTCTGCATTGGCAAAATACTAGCACCTTTATGCACCGTTTCTTCATTGGTGGCTGGGCACCGCGGATGGCATCCTCTTCTTCGTGGCATGGCACAGGTAAGATAATGCTGCTAACCTAACTTACTACAAGACGCACGGTACATTTTGTGTCAGGCATTTCGCAAAGTGGTGTTTTGAATAGCATATCTTTTCATCTCAGATGTATCTTGTAGGTTAACTTGGATGCGTTTCGTTTCATCCAAGTGGATTTCATTGTTGTTTCAGCCACGTCTGCACAATGTAGGCTATTGAAATATAATTCTATATCTTATTTTCTGTTTACATGTCCAATATGTTCATTTACTGTAGGCCTATTATTATTGACCACTTATGTTACCAGTCCAATCACTGTTACCTGTCCTGTCTTGCACTTTCTGTCCTGTCTGTAAATTGGTCAGTCCTGTCTATCCTGGCATGGTAGAGAGAAAACGTAATTTCGTTTCCCTTGTATGACCATATGAAGACAGTGACAATAAAAGCTGACTTGACATACTTCAATGTTTCAAATCGGTGTTGCATTACATTGCACATGTAGAAACACATAGGACAGAATGTCGGTTACATAGGCCTACTTTGATTAAATAATTTTGATTTGATTTGATTAAATAAATAATTTGAAAAGATGACCTTCACAAGAGAAAGATAAGCACAACAAACCTGTTATTTATCTTTTATTTTTATTGTTTTGTAATTGCAGGTTCATCAGTCAGGTGGTCAGCACCCAAACTAAAACCATGAGGCATGGTGGCCAGGATGACGTCCAAGAATTGCATCCCAGCAGCACAGGTAAATACATGATTAGTAAGTTGGGATGACTGTTATTTTCTGACATTTTACATCACATTTTAATTCAGACAATATTGCCAAGGGACTTTATTCAGTACTGTACCAGTACATTACAATGCATGGCTAGATTCATTTAAATAGCATGTTTGTCTTTTCTTTTTTTAATTAGATGGGGGAGCCAACATGAAGAGGTGTCCAGAGAGGCTTCTTTCGCTTGGGCTTTGCAGCAGCACCAGGACCTCACCATCAGTGATGCTGGTCCCCTCATCCATCGTGCCTACCCTTACATTCCTCCCCTGATGCACTGATCACCTGTACCAGTTGTTGGAGTTTTCAGCAGGGCTCTAAATTATTTTTAATCACTAGTAGCCAAAATGGCTAGTATGTTAATCTCCGGTACATTAAATAATGGGTCAAAGTGCCAAGTATGTTTTTTCTTTTCTACCAGCAAAACTTAATTTTCCCAGCATTTGGCTGGTTGGCTGGTGAGCCCTGGTTGTCATTGATAGTGAGTAGTTGTGATAATAAATAACTGAAAGACTGAAAGTCCATCCAGACATGTTTTGCTTATTTTATTGTACTAATACAACAACGTAGAACATTTTCTGTGAACGTGAAGTGAAAGCCCAACTGGGAAACTCCAACTCCCATTGACATTGTGACACAGCACACAAGTGTTCACTGCACGAAATTGCATTTATGCTTCACCCGTGCAAGGCGGCAGTCCCCAATGGCGCCCCAAGTGCGGCGGTACCATTCTCAGGGTATCTCAGAGTGCGTCTTAATATGGGACCTTGCCTCCTCCACTTGCTTCTCGTCATGATGACATCACGGACATCATTATATTTCAATATCTTGCAAAAGCTCAATTGCAGAGTCTTTTTCTCATTTGCAATTGGGATGGTGAATGAAAAACAGTCCCTCAAAAGTTGTTGTGGCTAGGCTGACAGCTGGGAAACTTTGTTTTCTCCACGGAGGAGGGGCCAGGAGGCGGGACGAGGAGACAAGCGCAAGTGGAGGAGGCAAGGTTGCATATTAAGACGCACTCTCTGTCATGGAGGAGGATGGGGGAGAGCACTGATTACTTAAACTCCCCCCACCAACCTGGTGGGTCGGGAGTCCAACCGCAACCTTTGGGATACAAGGCTGACACTCTAACCACTTACCCATGAACCGCCTGTCAATCTTCAGTCTAGTCTAACTAATTACATTGTCTCCACTAAATGTATATCTCAGTGACGTGGGTATACTGGTATGGGGATAAAGCTGTATGTAAATAATATTAACTCATTTTAGCTGGCACCTGCAAAAAATGCCAGCTAAATGCCTATGCCCTTTTTAAAGAAGGTGCCCTCATCCTATAAAAAAAAAAACCAAATAACTAAATAAGTCTCTGAATATACATATACAGACATGAAATTAGTTTTAAAAGCTAAGACCATCCTCTGCATTAGAACATGCTAATTCAGCTCTAACATACCCACATTTTTAATCTAAAAAAATCTAATATGTCATGCCTGAATGCTGTGTCGCTCCAGGCACCTAGGTCAATACAACGTGTTCACAGCATCCAGCATCAATGGGTTGACTATTACAGGCCTAGTTCAGATAACCATTTATTAATATAAATAAGTACTTGCACGTCTATTGTACATGTCCACCCCAGAATAGATATCCCCTCCCATCACCTACATAACCTTGAAATGTATTTGTACTTTGTGTCTATAAAATAAAGTCTTTGAGCCATTGAATGAACTGATTACTACATTGAGTTGGTGTGATAGGTTGAAATCGGCTAAACTTGGCTTGGTGTGCTGGACCTCTGGCTCTTCCATACATCCAATGTGTCATGACATCAGATCATCGCTCTTCTCATCTGGAGAAACAGAAAGAGAACACTTAGCTGACACTTATCCAAAGCAACTTTGTTACTCACAGTGAATTGTTAACTGTCCCTGCAGCATGGGGCTTGGTGCCTTCCTTGCTCAAGGGTACTTCAGCCTGGATGAGGTGTAGGATGGGATTTGAAACTGCAACCCTCCAATCTTAATACCACTTCCCAAACCATTAAGCCTCTGATGTGTGTGATTTCAGAGGGCAGGCAATTTGGATGACAACACAACAAAATGGTGCACTGTATATTATTGACAAGGACAACACCAAGACTATAGTCTATGTATATGCATGTCATAGGCCAGCATGGATAAGGTAGGGTGACTGGCATTTCATGACAGCATCATGCTGGAGAGTAGGCCTAAGCTACTTGGGAAATCAGCGCTAGAGATGTACACATGGTTTATTTTTACATTTGAACCTTAACAGTATGAACGGCATAGCCTTGCTATTTCACCAAGAGCTTTATTAATTCCGTGTTTACGTTACAGCCTGCAATATCTTAGCATACGTCCATCATAGCGTAATGATGCTGCTAATTAACGTTAATCATGGAAAGCATCTTACATTGACCTCGCATAAAAAAACACTGAAATTGCACATTAGACTTAAATTAACTAGCGTTCACGAATTAAGAGACAAATGATGATATAAAGGATGGCAAATGAGAAACTTACCGTGGTGCTCATCCAGGCTACTCGAGTAGGCTAGTTTGATGGTTTTCCAGTTGGTTGCCGCGATTCACCTCAGCTTTCTCGTTTTATTTTGAGATCCAATGAAAAGTCACGCCTGGTTTGTAACCCTATCTGTTTTTGTAACAAACAGCACAATGGGTGTTTACGGTGTTTAGTTTATCGGTGATCCAAGTTAGGTTATGAGTTACTGAACGTTGCGAGTCCCATAGGAATCCATTCATTAATGCTGCACTCTGCCGTCCTCTTGCCGTCCAGTGGCCGTCCACTAGAACGTTTGACGTCACATGCAAATGATGGATACTGCAGTGGTTCCCAACCTTATTAAGCAGGGACCCCTTTTTTAACCCCCTTTGGAATATTTTTGCGCCACAGGCAATTTTTTTTTGCCCATCAATATTGCTAGATTTTCCATTAATAGTTTGTCCGCTAATATTACTCGAAATCCACAGGACAACTAACACATCTATGAACCATACACGTGAATACAATGCAATGTCCCGTTTTGCTAACCAAACTATGGAATTATGTTAGCTGTTTTTATGCAATGTCCCGTTTTGCTAACCAAACTATGGAATTATGTTAGCTGTTTTTATGCAATGTCCCGTTTTGTCTGCGACCCCCTTCAGTACCTCTGCAATCCCTCCTAGGGGTCCTGACCCCCAAGTTGGGAACTGCAGGATTGTAAGATTGCCCTGTCTCTCCTTGGCCCATTGGAATCCTCGTGGTGGCAACGGAACCCTGTGCTGAAAATGGCCACATGTGGCACTCACTTCAAGCCATACTGTTCCTCTCTCCACAACATTAAATTACATTCACGCACGCACGCACGCACGCACGCACACACATTACATTTAAACTGCTCTGCTTCCAATCCGCAAAGCAAACTCATTTCACCATAGATGCTTTTTTTCTCCTTCTCTCTCTTTTTTCTTTTATTTCTGTCTCTTTATTATTTTTTTTACTTGAAGAGCGGACCACTGTCCTGGTCCTGACAATGATTTAAAAGAAATACTCTGTGGGCTCAGCAACATTTAAAATAAATATTTTTGTTTATTTTTCTTTTCCTTGTTTTTGTTTGTTCAGGAGTGGAAATAAAGTCAGATTTAGTCGTGAGGGTACGGCATTATACAGACTTACGTTACCAAAGTATAAATAAATAACATTAAAAAATAAAAAGGATCAAAACAAAACCAAACAAAGAAACAAAGTAAATCTGAACTGATGTGGATCGTGCACATTTTGTGCCTGGATATTTAATACTTTTTTCATATTTAAAGTTTTTATTTGAATGTTTTTAAAATGTAACCCCTCCTTTATGCACGCACGGCTGTTTTTGAGAGGAAGATTAAAGAACAATGTCTGAGTTGATCAGAGAGTCTGGTCTCAAAGCTTTGTTGAAGAAACCCAAATAAAGTAGGAAGAAGGAGAGGAGGAGGTAGGAGGAGGAGGAGGAGGAGGAGGGACAGAGGGAGAGATGGAGGGAAGGAGGAAGGAGGGATGTTTTCTCTCTCTTCATTCTGGAGAGAGAGAGAGAGAGAGAGAGAGAGAGAGAGAGAGAGAGAGAGAGAGAGAGAGAGAGAGAGAGAGAGAGAGAGAGAGAGAGAGAGCGTGTGTGTGTGTGTGTGTGTGTGTGTGTGTGTGTGTGTGTGTGTGTGTGTGTGTGTGTGTGTGTGTGTGTGTTTGGGGATGTTTTCTTTCGCTCTTGGTTGGGTATTTTTATGAATGAGTCCTGGCCCTTATTTGAGGTCTTGCCGTCTCCGTCTTTACATAATGTTCCATTCTGAATAAATCTGCGGCAGAAAGAGTTTGTCTGGAGAGGGACAGGCAAGCCACAGCTGAAAACACACACACACACACACACACACACACACACACACACACACACACACACACACACACACACACACACACACACACACACACACACACACACACACACACAAGCACACACACACACACACACACACACGCTCACTAACACAGTACATACACCACGCACACACACACACACCCACACACACACAGTACATACACCACGCACGCATGCACGCACGCACGCACGCACGCACGCACGCACCAGAAAAGTAGAAATACACTTTAGTCTGTTTTTTTCTTAGCCATACTGTAACTGTCTCTGTGTTGATTCGCTAGCCATGTCCTAAACACACACACACACACACACACACACACACACACACACACACACACGCACGCACGCACGCACGCACGCACGCACGCACGCACGCACACACACACACACACTTTAAATTATTTAATAAATCCCATTATTGGAAACAATTTTTTAAAAATATTTTGGCTATTGCTGAAATATTTGTTCCCCAAATGTAACACATGATTCAGTGTTAAATTGAATTTGAAAGAACAGTGTCAGTATTAGAATTTCTGTTTTACATGGATTACTTACAGTTTTTGCCTACTGCTTAAACACTATGGGCAGATGCTTAAACCAAAGTAGCATATCGTTAAGTTGTTGGTGCATAACTTAAACACTTATTGCTTGACTTTAAACAAAAGTCAAACATTACACTTTCGTACCAGTTTAGCAAGGCACTTGCTCCTTTACGCAACACACAGACTCCAGCTGTCTACACACAATTTCATACACAAGACACTTTGTTCAAAAGTAAAATCTCAGAGTGTCATTGTGAAAACACATCTGTTAAAAAAACAAAACACACTGATGTATGACAAGATTTAGGCACAAACAATAAAACACATGCTTTCAAAATTGAACACTATTCTGCCATGTTACAAAGTTGCATGCTTTATATTACATTGCATTTGTTTTATTTTGCATTTATTTGTTTTACTTTGATTGCTTGTATGCTAAACAAGGCGAATAGCACAATGGTTCTAAAGTGTAGAATATGGAGTATGGCATTGACTGACTCACGTACTGTGAAACCTAGCCTGATACATGCCGCCAAGAGTAGCCTTTTGTCTTCATCATCACATGTTGGGTAATGTGAACATGATAGTTTGTAGAAATAGTGTCATTTTCAGAACACAACCAAGCAAGCACTTGAGCAAACTGACTGAACATGATTTAATTTTGATGATGTCATGTAGATGTCAGCTGCATAGTGTGTCTGTGGAAATGTATTGTATTTCGTGAATACCTCATACCTCATAACCAAACAAAGTAGCCTATATTGACTTGATTGTCATTACAGCATGTTGACGTAACCCCATATTTATATCATATTTAGATGTTTGAAAATTTGTGAATATAACCAATACACAAAAAGGTACATACAGTAAGCTCACCTACACACTGTTGTATTTAGAGTGATGCACTGTTTGAGATATATTTTGCTTCGGTTTAATGTCTTGTACTGTAAGGTGCAGCTTTGTAATGTACAGTATTGAATTTTGGGGTCTTGTGAAAATGTACATTCTGTGAGACTGAATAGACTGCTCCAAAAAGAAAGACTGCTGTGTTTTGTATAAAGCAGACAACTGTTTTAAAGTTGATCTAATTTGTTTTCTCATTTGGTGCTTTTGTGTGTCTTTTGACATGAAAGTGAGGTTTTGACAAAAGATTGTAAGGTTTTTATGGCAATGTTTATGCTTTTATAGCAGA
>NC_085867.1:25228922-25233922 GCF_034702125.1 Engraulis encrasicolus | reverse complement strand
GTTTACACTGTATGAATTTCTTGGTGTGTTTTCGTCATTTTTCCTGTAGCATTCTTAAACCCCATGGCCATTCTTAACCCCTGTGTGTGTGTGTGTGTGTGTGTGTGTGTGTGTGTGTGTGTGTGTGTGTGTGTGTGAGAGAGAGAGAGAGAGAGAGAGAGAGAGAGAGAGGGGGGGGGGGATACTGACTATGCATGCATGCAAGGAAGCTGAAGGGGGGGGGGGGGGGGGGGTAAAGGGTGGTTTATGCCTCGAGATCAGCGTCACTGCATCATGATGCAGTGAGCCGCGCAGTTAACGTAGTGAAGCCCCCCCCATCACGCAGGTACTCTGGGGCACCTCCCCAAAATTGTGTCTCGACGCAGGGAGCGACGGCGTGAAAGGGCGAAAATAGGTCTCTGATTGGTCCTCTCGACCAGCCTGCTCTGTCCTCGAGTCGAGAACAAGCGCTACTTCCTTGTTCTAACCTTCGTCGGTCTACGGACTGTGAGCTCTTCATTAAATAAGTTGCCCGTGCTTTGTTGTTTGATTTATTTACACGAACCGAAGACAACACATGCGCTTGCAAGTTACGACGCTGAAGTTATTTGGAGGTTATTTGGAGGTTCCGAGGTCGAGGAAACATTCCGCTTCGTCCTCGACAAATGAGCCACTTCTTTGTTCCAAACTACTACTGTGGCTGCCAGTGCGATCAAACATGCACGTGATATAAAGATTTAATGTTTCATTTTCATTCTCGTCGAGTCTGTGATGCTAAAAAACAACCGACACGTCTAGTTTACTCTTTGTATTGAAGGCAGTTTCAGCGTGGAATGACATCGCGCAGACCGTGCTTCAAAACAGGGCATAAACAAGAATTAACTGCATCATGGCTGCGTCAAGCTCACTCTGTGGCACAAGTAGGAAGCATAACTGAGCCTTAAGGGGTTGCAGAATTGGGTCCTTATTACATTCTATGTATTGGGTGGGGGGTGGGAATGAGGTTTTTCAGATACCTTTCATAAAACTCGGGCCTGGCTAAAACTGTCAGCGATTGTCGGAAACTCCGGCTTCCGCTTCGGGAGAGTGCAATGGAATGGGTTCTCAAATCAGGGTTCTGAAACACAAACTCGGAGTACTTCGCTGTAGTCCGAGTTCGTTTAAAATTAGTGTTTTCAGACGTCCCCAGCTGTTGCAATAGAACGCATTTACAACAGTTGTCGGGAGAACAACCTCGGGTCTACCGACGTCCGAGTTTCGAAAGAATGAGCCATTTGCTCAGGGGTAGGTTGAGGGCTGAGTCTTTTGTTTATTTTCTGTGTGAACAGTTAGCTACTCAGTGGGGGCCACCCAGCTGACCTTGTATTAGGTAATAATCCCAGCTGTGTGTGCAATAATAGGTAACAACAGAGGATTATACTGTTAACACAGTGTTAAACATCACAACAACTAATGAAGCTCAAGCAAAACATCATGCTAACATTTCATCGCATGACATTTAGTAGGCTATTTATCAGAGTTGACTTTACTGTAAGCAAAGCAACAGCATGTGTTCGGGGAAGTTTAGGGAAGGATTAATGTTTTTTTGTTTTGTTTACACTTACCACATTGGTACTCTTTTACTCGCACACCCTGGCAATTTTAATTGTGTTTCTCAATAGGGATCTAATCTAACTTTGGCAAAGCAGGTGCTGTTGAGAGGCTTGATGCTTGATTGAGTAAAAGTGCAGAGTAAATTCAACTCTTAGAGAGTACTCTGGAACCAAATACAATCTGGAAGATGTCGACTCAGAGTGTTGAATTAGTGCTTCAACATTACTGTTGGGTAATTAGAGACCCATGTATGATTTCCACAGGTGACAGGATGCAGCATCACCTTTTTCCTCTGTATGGTATCAGCTATTAGCATTTTTCACCATGATTTTAGACAAGTTCTGTTTCTTCAAAGGAGTTAAGGATGGTCCCGAGGCAACAAGTTCTGTTTCTTCTGGATGGAGATAGAATGACAGCTGTCTGGTCTCGCAGTGGCATGCTTCCTTTCCCCCCAAAATGGGCCTTTACGTTCTATGACGTCAAAGTAGCGTCACCTTATTGCCTATTAGCCTTTTTTCTTTCGAAAATTATTTTTTTGGGGCTTTTATGCCTTTATATGACTGGACGGATGAAGATGGTGACAGGAAGCAAATGGGACAAAGAGACAGGGGAGGATCGGGAAATGACCCTGGCCAGACTCGAACCGGGGTCCCCGTGGGTGGGCATGCAAGCCAAGCAGTTGCATGCAGGCAGAGCAATTTGGGGGGCTTAGCGCACTGTGCCCCCCCTTAACCTTTTTTCAATGGGAAAAATTGTGTTTTGAGGCGAAGCAGGAATGTGCAATGACCGGTTTCAGACAGAATAAAAATGTCTTTGCCATCGGATACAATGTATGCCTGTTTCTAAGTCATTAAAATGCTCAGTGTATGAAAGTGTCTGTCTGTCTGCCTTCACATGAAAAAGGCCCAGCGAAGATTTCCTGTCTCCACTAGAACCCCTCCATTATAACCTTACTGTCACCAAAATGGTAATGACCATATCTTAATGAAAATGGTAATGACCAAGTCTCTGCATTGTCATAGCAATGCTGTTATGTAGTTGAGTGTTTTTGGAAAAGAGTGAATCGTCCCGTCTGATTCAGGCCCGTCTGCAGTAAGAGGCTACATTCTCCTCTAAATCCCAGGCAAGCTTCTCCACCTGCCTGCTATTGCCAGCTCCAAATGTGCACACCGTCATTATACATCACATTAAATGTGGTGCAGTTCGACAAATATGTGGCAGGCAGCAGAGTGAACAGGCAACCGGGGTTTTGCACTGCTGTTTTCCCACCATAAGACCTAAAGCATCCTGCCCTGAGTAGAGAGAATGACACTATTTTTAACTTTGTTCCCAGATCTGAGGTCTCTGTTTACCCTTCTGGATCAAATTCCCCCCTTATTAGCTCAAACAGGAAAAAAATGTTTCTTTTTTTGTTCGTTCCTTCATTCGCCTGTAGCAGCCCCCGCTGCTCTGAACTTATTCCTGGTTAGAGGTGGACGATTTGCAGATTACGACTCATATTAGAGACTTCAAAGCGTCTTGATGCGGGTGCCTGTTGTAAGGGCACACTTTCCCACGGGCGACCCGGCACATTTGGGCACCAGCCGTCTGCCTGCCACCCTCCACACCGCCATGCTCATCGGCCGTGAGTTCCCATATGCTCATGTTAGAGGTGGCATCTCGTCGTGCAGATGGTGGCCTGTGTGTGTGTGTGTGTGTATGTGTGTGTGTGTGTGTGTGTGTGTGTGTGTGTGTGTGTGTGTTTCAGTGTTTCAGTGTGTGTGCCTGAGTTTCTGTGTGTGTGTGCGTGTGTTTCAGTGTGTGTGTGTGTGTGTGACAAAATGGGAGAGAGTGTGCCAGCCAAACCCTGGCACTCACAGGGCAGCAGGCCAGTTGTTTTTCGAAAAAGGAGTCGCTCGTGGATGGGGATGAGGGTGGGGGGAGGGAGCGGAGCGGAGCCCCTCGAGAGTGAGTGGGGGGCAAACCGCAAAAAATTTGCACACAAGTTAAAAACACATTTTTCTGGCAGTGTAAATCTCGAACAGGCTAATTAAGCAGCGACGGCTCGGTTGGCATGGGAATGGTGGCGGGGAATGGGAGCGGGCCAGGGAAGGGAATTGAAGAGAAGGGAGTGCAGAGAAGGAGAAGAGGGGAAGGAAAGAAGGGAAAGGAAGGGAAGGTGAGGGGAGAAGAGAAGGGGAAGGAAGGGAAGAGAAGAGAAAGGAAGAGAAGAGACGGGAAGAGAAGAGAAGAGAAGAGAAGAGAAGAGAAGAGAAGAGAAGAGAAGAGAAGGGGAGAACATGCCTGCCCACCCGAATGAGTGAGTTAGGCGGGAAGCAAGGATGGATGGGTGGATGGATGGATGGGTGGGGCGGGTCACACGTGCCAGCAGCACCTACAGCCACCAGCAGCGTCACATCTCGGACACATGGAGCAAAACTACGCCGGCAAGCATCCACAACAACAAGAAGAATCCTGCCATGCTCACCCAGCTCGCACACAGTCTGAAAACAGGTAATTAATTGTTTGTTTTGTCTTCTATATTAACAGAGTTATCTTCATGGTTGAGGCTAGTGTTTAGTTGAATGACTAGACCTTGGGATGTGCTCTCTCATGGCAATGCTGTGTGGTTTTCCTATTGCAGTCAAGTGTATTTCGTGAGGGGATAACATAACATAACAACGACTAAAGAATTGAGAGGAGAGAGGGGGAGAGAGGACTGGAGCAGAGAGAGGCCTACAGTACCGACCGACTTCTTCAATGGCAGCTGTGGTGAGTTGTGTTGCCTTGCAGGCAGCCTTGCTTCGCTTCTCCAACCCCCCCCCCCCATCCCCACCCATCCTATTAATGATGGTATCGGCTGTCACATGACCACGCGTCTGAAGTGGTCTCGCCGCCATAGGCAAAGCAGGAAATTTACATTGCTTGCGTTAGTCTAAGTCTAATTCAATTCGTTTCCATATCTCATTGAAGTTGACTCACAAACTAAAGCTCCCGGATCTACAAAAGCTGAGAATTATGCACGAGAGGGCTTCTCAGGGCTACAGTCACTCGTATCGCTACTAGAGTGGGTGGATTTCTTGTGTTTCACTGTTTGAAAGTGTAATGAAGAGACACTCATTTTTATCTATTTTTACTCATGGCCACGTAACATGTGTTTCACTCAAAAAATAGAAAGGAAAGGTTGTTCATGCAGTGAAATTGAAATAGAACAGGAATAGAAATTCATAATAGTTGAATACATTGTTTGTATATTTATTTTACACCCAGTGTTGGAAAACAATTAAATGTTTTCTGAAAAACGTATAAATGCAATAAGGTTGGACTTACGGTATTTAATAACTTAAAAAAACCTAAAAAACTTTCCAGCTTGTGCATGACTTCCCACAAATGTTCAGTTATGTGTAAGCTTGTAACCAAAGAGCAACCCGAGATTTTAATGTTTGCAT
>NC_085867.1:25211422-25213922 GCF_034702125.1 Engraulis encrasicolus | reverse complement strand
CTGCAAACAGCAGCATGTACAGCAAGACTGCTGAAGAGGATGGACGAGCTGATGTCATGGGCGCGAATGAAGATCAAGCCCTCTAAGTCTCGCAGCCTGTCACTTAGGAAAGGAGTCAGGAATGACTGCACCACCTTTCTTGTCGGAGGGGAAAAGATACCACTTCTTGCCGAGCAACCCATCAGAAGCCTGGGGAGGCAGTACACTGCAGAACTATCTGATAAACAGATGGGGAAGACCGTCATGAAACAGCTATGTGACGGCCTGGCAAGGATCGACCAAAGCCAACTCCCTGGGAAGTACAAGGTTTGGTGCTACCAGTTTACACTCTACCAGAGGATAATGTGGCCCCTGAAAATAGTGAGATCCCCTCATCAACTGTGACTAAGATGGATGGGAAAGCCAACTCATTCATACGAAAGTGGTTGGGGTTGCCACGTTGCCTATCTGAAGCTGGCCTCTTCGGAAGAAATACACTGCAACTACCACTGAAGTCACTACAGTTGGGCTACATGCAAGAGAAAGCCAGGTTGGTCCTTGAGCTTTGGGAGTCCACAGACAAGTCAGTCAGGAAGGCTAACGCCAGGGTCCTGACTGGCCGCAAGTGGAACGCCCAGACCGAGGTCGACCAAGCTGTAAGCCGGCTGCAGCACAAGGAAATCATGGGCAGAGTGCAGGTAGGTAGAGCAGGCCTAGGATGGGGAGATGCACCAAGATTCTGGTCCAAGGCCCACCGCAAGGAAAGGAAGGAAATGGTAGTGGCGGAGGTGACGAGGATGGAGGAAGACCGCTACAAGATCAAGGCTGTGTCTCAGGGACGGCAGGGAAGCTGGACAACCTGGGAGGGAATCTCAAACAGGAACATCAGTTGGTCAGACGTGTGGAAGATCCCACAGGCAAGACTCAGCTTCCTTATACGCTCAACCTATGACACGCTCCCCTGTCCTCGGAACCTCCACCAGTGGTTTGGAAATGAGGAATGTTGCGCACTCTGCAATGCTCCCAATGCAAGCCTCCAGCATATCTTGTCAGGCTGCAAAATCGCGCTATCACAAGGCCGCTACAGATGGCGCCACGACCAAGTCTTGAGAAAGCTAGCCGAAGTACTGGAGGAGCGCAGACAGGATAGCAGAATACCATCGCCGACAGAGGACCCCACCACCTTTGTCGCGGAAGGAGGGATCAGAAGCATCAGGCAAAGACAAACATCAAGGCCCTTCAGTCCTGGCCAGGATTGGAGCATGAAGGTCGACTTGGACAGGAAGCTTCTGTTTCCCACAGAGATTACCACCACATCTCTCCGCCCAGACATAGTGGCGTGGTCCACAAAGGCAAGAGCGGTGGCCCTCATTGAAATCACTGTGCCAAGTGAGGAAGGAATTGAGGCTGCCTTCGAGCGGAAAAAGGCCAAGTACTCTGAGCTGGCTGCTGAGTGCCGAGAGGCGGGTTGGAAGACTACCATCTACCCAGTGGAGGTTGGATGCAGAGGCTTTATGGGGTTGTCGACTCTACGCCTCCTAAAGGACGTGGGAGTCACCGGAAAGAAGCTTAAGAAGGCAACAAAGGAACTGGCAGAGGAGGCGGAGAAAGGGAGCTTTTGGCTCTGGCTGCGGAGGAAGGACAGAAACTGGGGGAAGAACACCTAACCCCCAGACAGCAGCTGCAGGGAACAGCAAGCCTATCTCCCAACCGTCTTGCGCATTCGGCACTTCACTCAACACTGTTGTCACCCCAGCAACCAACGCACCCGAGCACAGCTGCATTGGAAGGGGGTTACAGCCAGCAGCCAACGAACACCAAACAGCTCAACTGCCTCACAAACAACTCGTCAGTAAGCATTCAGCGCATTCGGCACCTTTCACTCAGCACTGTTTTTTTTTGTATTATTTATTTTTTATGCTTATCAAATGTATGAAACGTATGTATTGTTGGTGTGAGCTGTACGCCAGAGGCAGATGGGCAGTGAGCCTGGCCACTCACTGTTGGCCCACTAGCCGGAGTTGGCGGTGTTGTGGTTCAGGGCCGAAACACCGCAGAGAAGGCTGGACACCACCTGACGACATCTGCTTCTGGCGTAGGGCTACAGCTACCTGCGAAGGTGGTTGAGGAAGGCACCTCCTGTGCATGCATGATGAATGTGAATGTGTATTCCCTGTTTGTCTAGTAATTTATACAATAAAGATGTTTGGGTAACACTTTAGAATAATGGATGCAAAAAAGCATTATAAAGACTTAATAAATAATTAACTATTGATGAACAAAACATTAACAAACGTTTGTAAATGATTAGGAAATGTAAACAAATGCTTGTAAATGACTAGGAAATGTTATGTTAATATTTCATATTTATCAAACATTTACAAGTTGCTTGTAAATGAATAAAATAGTCTGTTATAAGGTGTGTAAAATCTTGAGTATATCATTTGTAGATATTTTATAAAGCATTAATAAAGCTTAGTTAATAATAAAAACATTTGTTAATGTTTTATTCATCATTAGT
>NC_085867.1:25188922-25193922 GCF_034702125.1 Engraulis encrasicolus | reverse complement strand
ATAGCATATAGAAATGTAAACTGATTGTAGCAAAACCATGATAAAAGTTGAAGGGGGAAAAAAACGTCCAGCCTACAGCAACCAGCAAGGGCCACAGTGACGGCTCATCTGGTGCGCTACAACGTGGCTTAGCAGCAGCCACCCACAACACATCCTCAAATGATAGATATCCCTATTTCCGTCATTAATGCAGGGCAGTAGGCCTACATAATTGAAATACATCTCTAATAATATAATAATATATATTTGTAGCCTACTCCAAAGCGCCAGTAGCAGGATTTTCTGCAGTAAAAATGCGCAGTCTGTAAAATCTATTGTAGGGAGGGACCACACGGTGTGGTTTTTGTGCACTTCCACTTTTTTCATGATGGTTCTTTGTACATTCAAACTTTGGTTTAAAAAAATCTCCAATATGTGGTCATTCTGGGAAAACCTTTTTTTCATTTTCTTTAGTCCAATGCACGGAAAAGATGCAGATGATATGATGACATGTGCTGTTACGATCATCCAGTCAGACTTTACTGCCGTAATTAGAAGACCTGTGATTTTATGGTAGTTATTTATGTCGGCGGATATAATTGGTTTCAGGGAGTGATTCCGCCAAAGCATGTGCAGATCACATTTGTACGAACATCTGTTGGGAAAAGAAAAATACAACTTGAGAAGGGGGACTTAATCAAAACTTTGAAGTTTTACAGTTTGCTTCTTGGATGATAAAGAAAGTACTTTGTGTAGTGCGTTTTCTGCTGAAATGAAAAGTGACTTTCTTCCCACTCTGGTGTAATTGAATAAGAGAGGTTAGATGGTTGGCCGAGGACGCGGGCTGCGAGTAGGGCTCGAGGGGGTTCTGGGGTGCTGTAGTTCAATAACTAGGCTATACACCAGAGCGCGCGTGGACCGGGACAGTGCTTCACGAGCCGTTTGCAATGATTAAACACAAGTCCGGATTTGCTGTGAAGCGTGATGCTGGTCGCACCGGCTTGCATAAACACTTTGCACTCAGCCAGAGGTGACTGAAATGTCAGAGACATTTGATGCAGGAATTAGCCTACCATCACCTGTTAATATCTCAATTACTTAGGCTTCTCTCTCTCTCTCTCTCTCTCTCTCTCTCTCTCTCTCTCTCTCTCTCTCTCTCTCTCTCTCTCTCTCTCTCTCTCTCTCTGTGTGTGTGTGTGTGTGTGTGTGTGTGTGTGTGTGTGTGTGTGTGTGTGTGCGCGCGCGCGTGCGTGCCCGCCCGCCCGTGTGCGTACCCGCGCGCGTGTGTGATGGAGACTCACAGAAAGAAATCTGCCCTTTGTTTTGAAAAGCCCTTTTCTCCTTTCATGTCCAACTTGCGGGCTGAGTAAAGATGCAGAAGTCGTTAGGAATTTGTAGAGTTGATTGGCATGTTTCTTAAAGCGTGGAAGTGAAAAGAGTTGTTCATATGACCGTATTCAAATATGGGTATGAAACGTCAGCAGTGATTACGGCAATCATGACCCGTTAATCCCTGACCTCTGGAACGAGGGTGATTAGAGCTCTGTGCACGCGATCCCCCTGTGGAACGCCCGGGGAAGGTTCCTTCTCTGATAACTCGGATTTCGATTCGTTACAGTGGGCGCTAAACGAAAACGCCCCAGAAATGTGGAGAAACCCTCAGAAGCATAGCAGCACACACAACAACATAATTATTCTGTAAAATGTCTTTCTGTCTGTCCCTATCACAAAGTAATTGCACTTGTGTAATAACACACAAATAGCAGATATAGACTATATTGCAACGTAAAGTTTTCAGCTTATGCTTAATGGCAAACTCATGAATATTATGCTATATTGGATATTTCAGACATAGATTGCATTGGTCACCACATGAGTCGAGGGAGTTTCATAAATTAAATGATAGCGAAATATGTTCTATTTTGCATGGGTAAATGTCGTCTATCCACGAATTTAGACATTCTTTTTAGTAGGCCTACTATTTTGGCATGCCTATATTATAATCAGGGATATTTTGGTCTTTTGTATATGGGGTTAAAATATTCCATCTGGAGATTTATTTCCAAACTTCAGTTCATCCAAGTTTGTTTGGTGTGTAAATAATAACACTGCAAGTATTTGTTATGATTTATGACAGATAAAACCAGAGTCTGTAGAAATATTAGCCTAATATTTAATACACAGGTAGTTTTTATTATTAATCTCTAAAGAAAATGCTATTAAATATTTATATTATATACATGCTTTAGAGATATTTTTTCATCAAAAGCGTCTTGAAAATCAATTCAAATCAGAATTATTGCATCTGTTCATGCTTTGAAAATACAACTTGTGACGCTTGCCTGAGTTCCCTAAATTAAATCTCAGTCTATTCACAGTTTTAAAACTTTTTGTCTTCAAATGAAGAATGCGTAATTCCACGTAGAATGTATACAATTTAAATCGGGTTTTATGGATCTCGTTCAATATTAGCTAGCGTATACTTTCCAAAAGAAGTCCTACAACTACTGTTACACTGCATTTTATATTTAAATAGAGCAACAAGTGTGTGCCTGATGTGGCATTGGCGTTGTGTCTCGACAAGAGTAGATTAGGCTATATGCTCACTGTGTGAATTATTTCTCTTTCGTGCTGTTTTCATTTGGCTGCATATAGCCCCCGTCCTGAAACAGATGTTGTTGTGCCTCTCGAGCGGCAACGGAAGAATGAAGTGCTCACGAGAGAGGACCTGTCGTTGTTCCCCCCTCGCGGATAGAGGGAAATGATGGTATCAATAGCATGATCTCATCCACTGTTACAGATGCACTTCTCTCTCCGCAAACAGCATGACTGCGACTGTAGCCACATCTGTGCGCAGTATGGGTAGCTCTCTTTCTCTCTCTCTCTCTCTCTCTCTCTCTCTCTCTCTCTCTCTCTCTCTCTCTCTCTCTCTCTCTCTCTCTCTCTCTGCATGTCCTGTTGTGTTTGCGTACATGTATGTGCCTCATCTCAACACACACTAAAGTGCCGGAGACAGCTCTCATCTGCCTCACATGTCAACCATGCCGTTTAAGTGGTGTTTCTGCAGTGTGAAAGGTGAGGACTGAAACCTCTGCATGGGTACAAAAAAAAGCTGTCGGATGAAGAGGTCGTAACTCTTCTTAAGTCTCGTCACAAGGCCCCGTCGCTTTGTCCACTCGCCATGGAGAAAGGAGGAATTAACTCCTAACTCTAACTCTCAGCTCCATGCGTCCTTATTGCCATCATCACCGAGGCCAAAACAATTCTGGAGGCACAGAAGCTGCGCTCGAGACTAACCTTTGACTGCGTCTTTCATTCGCATTAGGTTGCATTATGAAAATTAAAGAAGAAATCTCGAGCGATTTTTTTTGGCATTCTATTGCATCATTTAGGATTAATTATGACAAGAACGAGGGGGAATAATAACTCAAACCCTGGTCATCCGATTTAGCACAGTTATCAAGCTGTATCAGAAGTTTCTCTCCAACGACGAAATCGTATTCCAAATAACAATAATAATAATAGAACGAGTAGTTATGAATGCAGGGGCCCTGCACGCAATGTAAACTACTTTGTGTCTGTGTGCAGTAGAGAGTTCAATGGCATAGCCTACGTAAGCTCACCTTTGATCCGACGTAAACATGCGAGCTGCACACTATGTGCCTGTGCGAACTGGACCAGAGGCAACTAATTCAAAGTTAAACAGTGAGGTGGAAAAAAGAGGAGAATTTCCTGTGGCTCGGGGCTGAACAGACGCGTCTGCTCCATTCTCTCTCTCTCTCTCTCTCTCTCTCTCTCTCTCTCTCTCTCTCTCTCTCTCTCTCTCTCTCTCTCTCGCTTCGCTCTCACCTTCCTCAGACATCGGCCAAACACGGCACATACTTTTCCCCTATATGGCGAGCCGCGCCATTCATATTTTAAGGGGGGTGTTTTCGTCGACCGGACTGTTCCGAATCAATATTTTATTACACGGAGGCTAAAATTGTAAACCAGATGGTTTTGTCACGGGAGTCAAATATAACAAGGATTGAGCACACGTTATGTTAAGTACACAAAGTGTTGCAGGAGGGACTTGTGTGAAGTGCCCCGCGCGCCACTGAAGGCCGATTACGCACCGGGTTTTATCAAATAAGCGCGCGCCCCGGCCTGGCACACTTCCCGTTAACGGTCTTCATGCATTGTTTCTCCGCATTAGAGGGTGTTATTAAATAATTACACGCCAAAACTCGCTCAAATCCTGCCCCGCGTCGCTCGGGAAGAACAGAGAAGCACACCGAAGCGCCGCTGGCAGCGTGTCTTAATGACCAACAGATGTGCAGTAGGGACACGCAGCACCTAATTGATTTAGCGTCATTTGAAATGCACAGCGCCCTTAATTGTGTATTTGCACAAATTGAAAAGGGCACGATGAACCCGCAGTGTGGCCACATCCGTCTCCATTTTTGCGGGGGGAGATATCACACTGATTTTATTGTCGTGGCAGCGTGCCTTGCGTTCAAGCCTACCTGAGTCTGGCAGCTGGGCGTCACGTGCTTCAGCCCTCGCTAACACACCCCTCTCTCCTCCATAAGTACCAGTTTAAGGACAGCCCACTGTCTCCCCCCTTCTCTCTCTCTCTCTCTCTCTCTCTCTCTCTCTCTCTCTCTCTCTCTCTCTCTCTCCTCTCCCCCCCCCTCCTCTCTCTCTCTCTCTCTCTCTCTCTCTCTCTCTCTCTCTCTCTCTCTCTCTCTCTCTTTCTCTCTCTCTCTCTCTCCCCTACACAATGTGTGGTATAAGTGCAGAGCTTCATTGGTAGCCCAAAGCCCTCATCTTGGCCTTTAGATGTAATCTGTGTTTGTCCAGCATCACTATAATTGCTGTGTGCAGGGCACTATCTTTATTTTAGTCTCTCTCTCTCTCTCTCTCTCTCTCTCTCTCTCTCTCTCTCTCTCTCTCTCTCTCTCTCTCTCTCTCTCTCTCCCCCCCCTCTCTCTCTCTGTATGTGTGTGTGTGTGTGTGTGTGTGTGTGTGTGTGTGTGTGT
>NC_085867.1:25173922-25178922 GCF_034702125.1 Engraulis encrasicolus | reverse complement strand
TTATTTATGTAATATAACTATTTATATGTATTATCAAGTACATAAATGTAAACCAAACCACAATGGGGTTCTCTGAAAATATAGAAGTGCAAGTCTTCAGAAATGGAGTTAGGGGGTTTTGCATCTGAACTCTTCATATTATTATCCTCAAAATGATGCAGGGTCCATTCTGTAGTAGCCTACAATAGCTGTAGCCTCTCTTCGCAACTCCTGCTTTGTCTGCCTACCTACATGGTCACTGCTGGCGCACGCCAAGTTACAAAAAATGTGGGGTGCACGACCTCGCGCCGCGGCAGCTTGCGGAGGGGCGTGTGACGTCATTTTGAGCGCACACCATCGTCGCGAGGGAGGTATGAATGAGGTTAGCGCCAGTTACGCTAAGTATGAATCCGCCTTAAGTGTGCACCTAACTACTACCTGCCTCATAACACCTCTATATACACATGTGCCATTGAAGAAGACAGTTCCGGTTCCTCCTCCAGGTTCTACTGGGAGACATTAATCACATGCACAGTGAACCCACACTCAATCTAGCCTCGCGCACCATTTTACGTACCATTCTCGAGCAACATTCTCCGCCAAGAGACCTGGTTCCGCACTATGTCTGGTACCTGTTTTCTATGGAGTAATGTTGAGCGGCAGGATTTGGCCGGTGTTCTGACAAACGGTCCTACGTTGTAATTTCATCCTACGGTAGGATGTTCAGTCAGACATGTCTGTTAAACGGTCCTACATCGCCAAAGATAGACGTCAGACATGTTTGTTCAACAACTTATCCTGATTTTTCCGAAAATGTCCTTCCCGCTTCCTGCAATCACGTCAGATCAAACAACCTCCAGACCATGAATACGAAATTAAATGGTAGTATTATGGGATGGTCAGGACCAGGCTACACTCAATCCCTTCCTTCCATGAAATGATTTCTACTTGATATCTAATTCCTGTCCTCCCTTGCGCTTGGCAGAAAAAGAGTTGGATCCAAAATTAACATATACACAGACAGACAAACAAACATAGGCCGACACAAGATTGCACACATGGATGTGCACAAACACGCACACACACACACACACACATACACACACACACACACACACGCACACGCACACGCACACGCACACGCACACATGCACACACACACACACACACACACACACACACACACACACACACACACACACACTCACGCACACACGCACACACGCACACACACTCACACACACACACACACACACACACACACACACGCACACGCACACACACACACACACACACACACACACATCTGGACACACTCACACACTTCAAGAGAATGCATTTGTTTTGAGGGTAGTTGTTCGGGGTACTAATGGGTTGTACATTACTGGTCCCATTTATCTAATATTTGTTGTACACTCCAGATAGCGGCCGACATGGCCACACAGCTGCACACACACACACACACACACACACACACACACACACACACACACACACACACACACACACACACACACACACACACACACACACACACACACACACACACACACACACACACACACACACACACACACACACACACACACACACACACACACACCACACACACACACACACACACACACACACACACACACACACACACACACACACACACACACACACACACACACACACACACACACACACACACACACACACAGAGTGTGTGTACTTTACTAATTTACAAGTGAACAAATAACTGCCTCCCATTTCTCTTACTCTGTCTGTCTGTCTGTCTGTCTGTCTCTCTCTCTCTCTCTCTCTCTCTCTCTCTCTCTCTCTCTCTCTCTCTCTCTCTCTCTCACACACACACACACACACACACACACACACACACACACACACACACACATACACACACACACACACACACACACACACACACACGTACGCAGCACTTAAATGACACATACACACAAGTACGAGTGTTTGGAGTGTAGTTCTTATGACACTAATGAGTTGCATTGTTGCAGCTAACACCATCCCCCATGTCTGTTTCAGGTGGTTTATTTCCCTGGTGGCTTATTTCATTGGTCTATTTTCAGTGTTTGAAGTACTGTTTCATTTTAAGGAGCTTGTAATAGGTGATTGTGTGTGCTTACTTCACATCAGGCCAAACAAACAGTCAAACCGTCTTTTAATGACTTCATGAAACACGAAAGTACAGAGATCTCTTACCTCATATCACAAATTAATATAGGCCTACAAATATCATAATATTAAATTGTTTCTCTTTATTTTCTTCTTTCTTTTCTGTCCTCGTCTTACATCTCTCCTCGTCTCTCCACAGATGTGTGTCACCTGTGTGCCTGAGGGCTCTGTAGCGCCTTTGAGACAAACGCCCCCGCTGTCCTGTTCTGTAAGTGGGACACTATGTGTCCTCCTGTTCTAGTGTACACCATCTAGTGAGATGTGCGGATGAGATTTTTTTTTCATCCGCAGCCGCTCCACCAAATAGCAATCCGCTCGCGATCTTGCCCGCATGAACTTTTTTTTTCACCAGTGTTCAAGTTCGAACCTGCCCACCATCCGCATTGTTGTTTGGTCTGTTGAAGATGCCTCAGCTATTAGTATTTTCTTCAACCGCAACCTGCCCAAATTTAATTCAAATATTGTTTTTCGTCACATCATTCACCCAAGCTGCGGCATATCCGTGGTCTCCGCTGTTGCAACCACCTAAGGATGTCCCGATCAGCAATTTTTGCCCTTGAGCCGATACCGAGTCCCGATCCGATACTTTTATAATACTTAACTCTTTTTTAGCTCAGCCTTATTCATTTAGCTCTGATTTAAACAAATAAAATAAAATGTATAATGCACCGGAAATATTATAGCCTATGCTATGCAGATGTTTCTATGTGAAGCCAAGTGTTACACACTGTGCCACCGCACTGCTATAGATATAACATGTTATTTTTTTTTAAATTATGATAATGTAGTTAGATATTTATCCGAGTCCTGATCGGGGAGGCACCACCGATTCCGATCGAGTCTGACACCACGTGATCGGGGCTGATTTCCACCACGGATCGGGACGTTCCTACAACCCCCATCCGAGCATCTGTACAGTCCTCCTCCCTGTTCCTCTTTTTGAATACATGTTTAGTCTTTAATATGTGCTCCTGTGTCAGAGATTTTTAATTAATATTTGTTGCTCGTGGTCTTTAGCATGTGGTATTCGTAATGTGAGTTTCTAATAATAAGTTTCTCTTTCATATCACTTTATGAACCATGATGCATAGCAATCAGGAGTCTGTGTATGGTGCTTTTGGTGTCATAGAGCCTGATGGGTCTTAAGTAAAACATTTATTTGCTGTTTAAGTGTGTGGACTGCTATATGGTGTGGCGCTTTTGTGCTTGCAGGAGGAACTTGTCCAGGAGTAGCCGCCATGTTGTTGAGGTCCAGTGACAAACAGCAGGTCTGCTGCATGACCACCTCAGCACTGTACACTTGTGTACACCTGTTTACAAGCCTGGACTGTCATCTGGCATACAGGGCATTTCCTGGTGGGTCCTCAGGGTTTGATGCTGTTTTCCTTTTCCTTTACAGACCGTCCAACAGTTTAGATTTCACTCCATTGGCCACTCTTCAATATAGACAGTGGACTTTGTGTCAGGGGTTTGTCTGAGATTCATTCATTCATTCATTCATTCATTCATTCATTCATTCATTCATTCATTCATTCATTCATTCATTCATTCATTCATTCATTCATTTGCTCATTCATTCATTCATTCATTCATTCATTCATTCATTCATTCATTCATCCATCCATCCATTTGTCCATCTCTATCCAGCTCTCCATTCATCCCAATCCAGCACTGCCTGTTTACAACTTTACAAATCTACTGGATCTCCTTAGCAACACTCCAATGAATTATGATATGAGCAGGACTGGGTAAAGTATTGCTGTATAGGATGGATGAATAGACGATTCCATAGGCTAACCCTCAGTGAGCAGGTGTAGCGAGTATATTTTCAAGGCAAATGATAAAAAAATAAAAAAAAAACATCAGATCTATTCATACTCCGCTTTGTAATCACCTATGACATCACTATGTGGGTTAACCAATGAGCTGAAGGCATTATAGAGTTTACTGGATGTCTGTACAGCCCATATAGCCATATACATGAATATATGCATATAAGAATGGACGCACGCACGCACGCACGCACGCACACATACACACAGAGTCAGTCAGTCAGTCTGTCTCTCTGTCGCACTCTCTTTCTCTCTCTCTCACACACACACAGACACACACACACACACACACACACACACACACACACACACACACACACACACACACACACACACACACACACACACACACACACACACACACACACACACACACACACACACACACACACACCACAAATGCACACAGACACACACACACAGCACACACACACACACACAGCACAAACACATAGGGTAGAATGCCCTAATGTGGGACAATTTTTGTCACTTCAACTTTGGTGGTTTATTAAAATTTAATGACAACATTTCAATACAAACAAATTACACCCTTTTCATCCTCTAGTTATGCTCTAATCAAATAAAACCTTTAAAAACATTTTAAGTGTTTCTAATTCGAATAATTTAGATATCAATGTAAGTTGGTCAAAAACCATGGTTATCCCTAAAGTGGGACAATCGAGTTCCTAATGTGGGACAGTGAATATTAAAAGGTCTCTAAAACATGTTTGCGTAAAATATTAATTCAAAATGTTATCTGTCACTCTTTAAGACATATCAGCTACACACTTAGAGCATGTTTTATGAATTATTTTTTACTTTCTTTTATTGGTAAATATGACTGAGACTGTTTGAACCCATTGCACACAATTGGTCACTTCAATATGGCAGCTCTATTTCAGGAAAGAACTTCCTGTTTTTGGACCCAAATGTTGTGTTGATAGCTGTGCTCCAGTAGATTAGGCCAGAAAGACTGAAATACACCTTTGATAT
>NC_085867.1:25126422-25136422 GCF_034702125.1 Engraulis encrasicolus | reverse complement strand
ACTGGATAAAAATATAGTATAGCCTATGTATATGTACAGTATGTATATGTATTTGTAGCATGTCTGTTCTCAACTGGCTGAGTAGCAGAGCGCTTGCAGGTGCAGTGCATGTCAGGGTTGACCTATAGGTAAGCTCCGGGTCGCTCGCCTGCTCTCTGCTGTCAACGGAAGTAGAACTGAACGAACTGTGTGTTTTTCAGTAGTTGAGTCAATGCTGTATGGGACACCCAAGATCGAGAAGTGGCTGATTATACTGCCGATAACGAGGTGATATGTCAATCATAAGATCTCACCGACTATCATATATGGCACCCTCTAAACTGTTCATCTCTATAGTTTTTCTGCCAAGGATATGATTTCTAATGTAATTGATTAAAAATATATATATTTCGTTTAATATGTTGTATCGTGCACTGTCAGAGAGAGCGCAATGCTAGAATATAAACTAATAAAAACATTTTTTGGTCAGTATACATTTGGTCTGATTTTCATATCATCCTTTCTCATCCTGGTTGTTTAGGTGATCTAAAACAACATTGTACACACATTGTACACATAAATGTGTAGTATTTCCCTCACATCCAGCCTGTTCAACATATTTCTGTTGTAAGTTTATCACAGTGAGAAAAAAATGAGAAATTCCTAAACGTGTAGGCCTACATCCCTGATTATGTACGGTAACATAGTTCAAGACGGTGTGTAATTACGGAGGTTTGTGAAAACCAATAAGACTACTTTGAAATCGATGGTGGTGGTAAGTATTCACGTGATAGGCAAAGTTTGTGAAGCCACAACAGAAATGCTGTTGAAGAACATAATTATATTTGCAACTTGTTGTGTTTCATCTTGAATAGTAAGATATAGTAATTGTGTAAATGATGTAAAAACAACTGCCTAAGTTATCTTGCCCACACAGCAAAAAAACTACTGAAATTTACTCACACTGAGTCCATGTAAGCCTATAACAAAGTTTATCTTTGCATGTATCTCCATGAAGTTATTTTCAAAATATGACACAACCCTAATTCTGGTTACTATTTCAATCCATAAATATTACAAAGACGAACACTTTGGGAATTAAAATGAGTTCCCAAGCATCCATATAGGCAACAACTGAAATGGTCCCCATTAAAAAACCGTCTTGCAGCATTTCTGCTGTGGGTGTTATGCACTGCACTGCACTGTGGTTTGGGGTCCGAGTGGAGCCCTGGAAACCGCCCCTTCCTATGGCGCTCAGTCAGACCATGCACAAACATAGACAAGTCCCTAGCTGACATACACGAGACAACGCATGCTACCCATCATAGTAGGCTACAGCATGCACTATCATACTATATGACCCTTTATTGTACAGTAGGCAGACCCTGTCTGCTCCGTTGGTCCTGTGCAAATCACAGCACAGGCTTTTGAATGCTTATTGTTAGCTGCTTTTGGTGATTATAATCTTTTGCACATAGGTGTTATTGCATCTTATTTTTTAGGTGTGTGTGTGTGTGTGGGGGGTGGGATGGGGGGTGCGCATGCACATGTGCACGCTTTTGTTTGGTTGTGTTTGAGTGCACATGTGTGTGCGCGCGTGTGTGAAGCTTGTCAAGCCTGACATTAATTTCCCTTCTTCAATTTGCAGATATTAACTAGATGTTGTAAATACTGTAAATGTGTGTGCGTGTGTGCGTGTGTGCGTACGTGCGTGCGTGCATGTGTGTGTGTGTTTGAGTGCGTGTGTGCGTGTGCGCGCGCGCGTGTGTGTGTGTGGGTACGCGCATGCGCACATTTATATTCGGTGTTCAGTCTGATATGGTGACCCCTGAAACCATAACATGGCTGACAAATCTTGAGTACTAAAATCACACATTACTGTAGTAAATGAGTGCGTTAAGATATTACCGCAGATTACATATCTGTATCATTGGGATTGCATCCTGCATCCTGCATGTGCATGTGACAGAAAGAGGGGTTTGTGTGTGTGTGTGTGTGTGTGTGTGTGTGTGTGTGTGTGTGTGTGTGTGTGTGTGTGTGTGTGTGTGTGTGTGTGTGTGTGTGTGTGTGTGTGTGTGTGTGTGTGTGTGTGTGTGTGTGTGTGTGTGTGTGTGTGGTCACAGAGGAGGTTTGTTGTGGAATCACTCTGTGCGCTGTGTAGTCTGCATAGCAAATACACTCTGAGATACATTTCATGCCACCCTCGCTGCAAATGTTTTGAACTGAGTTTGGGTCCCTTTGTTTTGGAGTGGCACTGAGTTGAGCTTGGTGCTTGATATAAGCCATATGACAACAGTGCACACAGTACAAGAGTATACTCTGCGCTGCCTGGCCTTATTGTTTGAGACGTGTGGTACAGTTGTGGGCACTGTTTTGATTCTGGCCCTTTGTGGCGGTGGCTGTTTTGTCTCTGTGTGTGTTACAGAGGGAATAATGCCTTTACATGTTGCCATGCATTTGTTTTGGGAAGGCGGCCTGCCTGCCTGACCGGAACCTCTTTGGGTTCTGCTGTGCATTAGCGGCAGGACTGTAGTGGTTTTATACATAGCCTATATAGGCCTATGCACTGCAGTGCAGATCACTCTCAACGTGCTGTGTCTCTGTAATTGCAGGTTAGCCATAAACATAATATGCACAAAATTACAATAACTCTGAGTCATAAAGAAATCTGGAAAATATTTTGGAAATGTTTATCTGGAAGAAAAAAACTTTATTGATGACAAGTCTAAAAATGGAAACATAAATAGCCTACTGTAGGCTTACTGTAGTCATTGAATTATGTTTGCCATTGTTAGCTATGGGATGGTTGACATTGCCTGTTTCTCTGTGATGGGTTCAAAATCATGTAAGTGATATTATAAAGCTCTTTTTTAAAAATGTGTGCGACATGAAAGAAGCAGTGGACACTGCGGCATTCGGCTGTCGTCGAATTTGGCACTAACGGCGAACGTTTTCAATCCGTTAAAAGTTGTGAATTTATGACTTGCCACGCCGGTCTTACCAACAGCACGCTGCCCTGTTTCAGGCACTCTGTGTCGGTTGTGTAATGTGCAGAGGGGCCGGTGGCAGGTGTCAAAGAGAGGCCAAGTGCAGTTACAGAGGCCTCCACAGTCTTTCCCGTCGGCCGGCTGTGGCTCAGGGGAAATAACTCCCTACTGGTGGCTGCAGATACGCTGCCCTAACTGCACCGACAGTCTATGAAACTCTACACTGAGAGTCTATAAAGGCAATAGCTGCTCATTTTAAAACAATCAGCTTCAAAGTGGATCCAGATCGACTATTAATTTTCACATACCTACAGAGGCCAATAACGGGAAAAGTGTCGAGCTAGACGGGAGAGAAATACATAGAAAAAAAAAAGATTTTTCCCAGATTCAAGTTAAAAAAAAAAAAGTATCAGGTCTTTTTTCAGTGAAATGCATGAACAATCTTCCGATTTATTTACAACATTAAATTGGGCTGGGACCTTTTTACTGAGGTGCGTAAGTCCTCCTGGATAGGCTATAAAAACAGAATATTTACTTTTAGTGTATTTTATTTTATTTTAGGCAATGGACATGTGGCTATTTTTTCAAATAAGCCGATGCATCCCTCCTTTTCCCCCTACACTTTTATCCCAGTGATGAAAGGTATATGCTCCATTTAAAATCATAACTAATATTTAGGCCTATGTATGACATGCGTCATTTGGATAATAGAATAACGCATAAATAAGTAACTCATTGAATCTCTTGAACCTCTCTAGTCAAATTTCCTTGCGTCATTCAGGCGGTACGTTATGTCACACCGCACCTGTAAAATAATGGTGCAAATGCACAAGTGCAATTGATCTTGATGCAATTACTTCTAAAGGCTCATTTTATTACACTAGTGTCCGGCTGAATGTTGGACGACTTGCCTCCATCTTAAGAGCATATTGCATTTTGACAAATTACGATTTCATGAATAATGAAATAGCATATCCATAAGTTACTTTTCAAAAACTGAAAAGAGCTTTTGAAATTATTCCCTTGTGATTTACGTTTGGCACTCTTTCCCATAAGGAGTAGAAATGTGTTTCGTGCGTAAAAGTATCCTAACTATTGGAAGACCAATACCAACTTCGATGAAGGACGAAAACCTAATGGCATCGCAAGGTCATTAATGAAACCGTATTAATACAGAAGTGTTTACAATTATTTGAGGGTAGGTTATTATTTTTGGAAAACGAGAGGGGGGAGGGGGGTGTGTACAGGAAGATGGTCAACGTGAAAGGAAATGTTTGCTTGTGTTTAGTGCGTGGAGGGAAAAAGCGGACACGGCCTGCCACCGCCGGCGCTCCAGCCTCAACACAGGAATTCAATATTGATGAAGCCTGCAGTAAAAATACGCTGCACGCGACTCCATCAGTCCATTTTAAGACCGTGCTGTCACGAACACAGCTCTGTCTCTCTATCTCTCTCTCTCCCCTCCCCACGTCAGGTCATTAGACTATTCACCAGACAAATAGATCAAATAGGCTGTAACTGTGCCGAGGGAACCTTTCCTACGTCATGGGGGTATATCTGCCGCTATTTTGTTGTCTTGTGTTAAACCAGCTCGGCCATTGGATCATTGGCGCCAGTGCCACTTTTTTTTTATTTTTATCACGGCATCTTAACTGCGCACCGGCTCACGGTAGTTTGATATTTCATGCTGTAAAAATCGAACGTGGGGGGAGAAATGTGACAAAGGCTGAGTGGCTGCCCACTCGCTGCTCGCATGATGATGCATCCCGCCGTCTGTTGGCATTGGCTGTGTCTGTGCGTGCCGGCCAGACAGAGACTCGCCGCCCCTTCTCTCATCTCTCAGCGTCGTTACATCACCGTGCCCGCGTCTCCGTGTGTGTGCAGTGTGTGTGTGTGTGTGTGTGTGTGGCTGTGTTTGCTGCCCTACTGAACTGACTGCTGAGCATGGCTCTACTACGCATTTCCTCCGCATCAAGGGAAGCACGCGAGGTGCATCACAGAGATCACACACACAACAGCACACAGGCGCGCGCACGAACGCATACACATTCATCCATGCAGACAAGCACGCACGGCCTAGAGAACGCAATTGTGCCATTCAGACGATGCCCTTCATAAAATATAATAATACTAGGCCTATATTCCTGTATTTCTGTGTTTTTTTTCTTCTGCATCTTTGTCGAGGATGGGTCATTTTTGTGTCATGGCTAAACATAATTGGCGTCGTTATGAAGACAAACGGTCCGGATAAACAACAGGCTAATATTCATGTCCTAGAATAAATAGCTTTTCGTATGGCACACACTTAAATTTATTTTCTAGTGTGTTTTGGGTCAGTGACTCTCCGTCTTGTAATAAGTAAAATAATAATAATAATAATAATAATAATAAAAAGTATCCAGCTACCCTTTACTTAGTGAATAAATATGGATAAATTATGTGCGTAATTGTGCGCATTTTTAAAAGTATGTCACGCACGGGCAGGGCCTTTGCTCTCCATGCTTCTCTGTCAATTTTACACCTTCTTGCCATTTTAAAATCAAGTGTTTGGTGCTGGTGCTGTAGTGACGTGTTTTAGTGGAGAACTTTCGAGCAGTGCTTGGGGCGCGACTTTGTCTTATGACCTCGTGTTCATCGTCATCTATCTATCTATCTATCTATCTATCTATCTATCTATCTATCTATCTATCTATCTATCTATCTATCTATCTATCTATCTATCTATCTATCTATCTATCTATCTATCTATCTATCTATCTATCTATCCATCTCAGCTGGACGCCTTCCTTACAGATAGGCTTAATTGAGGCATGTTTATTTAGAGCTCAAGCATTCTTACTTTCTCCTTCTAATCTCCTTTCCTCTCTGCTTCCCAGTCCCCACTTTCTCGCCGAAGCTGTTCAAAGACAAATGTGTGTGTTTCTAGATCGAGGGAATCTGTTTTCACAAGGGCCGAGCAGCTGCCACATTTCAGACCGATTATCATCGAGCTGGTGGCGGGGAAAGGCATGCCTGTGTCGGCCGGGGTGCAACCCCATCACAGGGGATAAATGTGGGAGAGGGCGATCGGGCCGCTAGGCCGGGGAGGGTACACGCACTTCACCCTTTCATATCACTCAGAATCACATCCCAACATACCAACCCTACAGTTAGAGGCAGATTTATCTCCTCCTTGCCACTGGCTGCCATAATTTACTGCAGGAGTCACCGAGCCCATGAGGACCACCCGTAACGCGAGGCTGTAGTGATCTTTAGATAAGAACTATTTTGATAAGCGATAATTAAGATAATTAAGGTCAGCCGTACACGGTGCCATGAACTCTGTACAGCTTTCCTCCTTCGAGGGCTTATGGACCATGTCTTGCCCTGCCATGCCCAAGCTGCTGCTGCTATACGCCCTATTTGTTATTTTAATGAGCTCCAAATCAACTATTGCTGTGCGTCGTCATTTGACTTGTGCTACTCCAGATTATTAAATCTATACATGAAAAATATGCGTTTGATATGTTTGGATATGTTTTGGTGTTATGGATATCTGGCCTTTTGTAATAAACCACAAACACTGGTCTTTCTTTGCAGAAATGTAAATAGATTTTCACATCGAAAGTTATTGTGCTTGTGGATAATTGTTTACAGGTTCAGAGAGACTGTTCCAAAACGTGTTGTGGGCTACCATCTTCCCGGATGTTGGGATGGATGCATGTCCTGTTGGGTTATCGTTTAAGACATCCTTCACTGGTTGGGAACTGTTTTATTGCAGCCCTGTCTGACGCGCGGAAAGTTCACTTGGTCACACAAAAAACATGAAGCTTCTCTTTGAAGCCTTTTTAGTAGCGCGTGTCTTATAATCCAAAAAGGCCCAGATGCAAGGCCGCGCCCCGAAATACACACGCACACACACACACATACACACACAGATGCAATATTTTGTCATGTTGCCGAAATCATGCTTTCTTCATGCAACACCACTCTGTGATGGCATATTTGTCTCCTCAAACCAAGTGGGTTCTCCATAGAATGCCTGCAAAACACCACAAGGAAAGGCCAAACGTGCCCCTTTTAAAACTTTTTCTTAAGCGCATTAGGTGGTAAGGTTAACGATGATGCCTGCAGTTGTGTTTCTTTTGTTGATATATTTGTATAAGATTTGGAGCATAACTCTTTCTTATCATTTTGACCTTCAAGATGAGTTCACACCCTTCTCTTTCACTGTCTCTCTATCCACCTTTTTTTCTTGGGCCTATAGGCCTATTTCTCTTTCGACTACACAGGCCTCAGCGTGACGCGTCAACAGTCACTTTGGATGTCCAACTCCATGCAGCAGAGTAGCAGAGTAGGCCTACTGTGCTCAAAAGCACAACTCAATATTGATCCACAAATGTGTTCCGAAATGTCTGAAGACTAAAAATATCCAACAACAACAACACCAATTACATCATATTTGCTTTCTGATATCTTAATCGATTATCTGTGTCGATCACTGTAGCCAAATAAGCTTGGCTAACAAGATGGTTGATTTTTCAGAAACTTCATCACCTTTTAAATGATAAAGGCTAACGACAAGCCTACTATCCCACTCAATCATCAGCTGTATGCAGTAGTCTAAACAATTAATGCAACCAGTCTAAATAAGATGCTTTCCAGGCAGTTAGATTTTAGTTAAACAATATTTATTTTTGTTGAAAAACAAACCGTGTAAAAATATCACACTCCGAGTAGGTATACAATACTTGCCAAAGAATGTACAATGCTTTATTACGGAAACACACTGCATAAAAATTGTTTTGACTCTCAACTTCTTTTTTATATAACAAAGAACAAATCAAAACAAGAATAAACGTTTCAATTTGCCAAACTAGAAAAACATCGGTGTTTTGACACAAAATACATTGTTTTTAAACAAGTGACATTTTAATAGCCTGTTAATAATGTCATGGTCCTGAGGCGCCCTAGAGTGATTAACGTATCACTTTTAATAACGTTATAAGTCCGTGGGGGTAGAAATTAGACGAACACTAAACTGTTAACATAAATATTTATATTTATATATTTTTTTCACAGCGTGAACATAGGCACGAGTAGTGTTAGCGTCCGTCATTCAGCTGTTTGGCAACGAAGATAGAACAATACAAAAATAATCCTACCTTTAACACTGGGGCGTTTTTGATTTTGTCTTTAAAAGTTTGCAGTAACACTAGTCATTAACAGCCGCTAGTGCCGCTGACAATCCGGTTGGAAAAGTTCTCGACCACGGTGTGTAGTGCTGTCCCACCATGCACCACCACTCCCGGCAACGGGGGCGGCGGGTTTGGCGAATGCTGCGTCGCTAAAGAGGAAGGTAACACCGGGATCACTGGAGAAGTCCGAGAGGCACAGTGCGAGTGCGCGGGGCTCACGGAGCTCCCTATGATGCTCTCTATGGAGAAGGGTGACCGGTGGACCGGGGACGCCGACTTTGCTGTAGTCTGTACGGGAGATGAGAGGCTGGGACTGAGTGGTGGGTAGAATCGGGTCCTCGCCAGCTCTGTGGTGGTGGGCATTAGGGAGGGAGCTGGGATAAGGGTTCCACCGTGAGAGTGGCGGGATTGCTGCTGCTGCTGCTGTTGTTGGAAAGCGAAGAGTGCCGAGTGTGTGTGATAGGACTGAAGTTGGAGCCCGTAGCCACAGCCATAAGGTCCATAGCCGTACGCAGCAGCAGCGGGGAGAAACCCACCATGGTCTCGGAGCAGGTCTGGCGCTTGCTGGCGCTTGAAACGTTTGCGACGCCTGAGAAAGCTCCCATTGTCGAACATGTCTGCCGACTCGGGGTCCAGCGTCCAGTAGTTGCCCTTTCCGGGGTTCCCTGGTTCCCGAGGGATCTTGACAAAACAGTCATTCAGTGACAAGTTGTGGCGGATGGAGTTTTGCCACGCAGGGAACTTTTCCCGGTAGTAGGGGAAGCGGTTGCTGATGAAGTCGCAGATTTCGCTGAGCGTCAGCCGCTTCTTGGGGCTCTGCAGGATGGACATTGTGATGAGGGCGATGTAGGAGTACGGGGGCTTCACCAGGGTGTTCTTTGCCGGCTTGTAGGGGTCCCGGGAGCCGGAGGAGTCTCCACAAGGAGGGGAGGCGGATAGCAGCATGTCGTCCTGCATTTGCGCCACCTCGTCCACGTAGGAGCGCGTGTGGCTGTCCCCATCTTCGCCCTCGCCCACCACATCGATGTCAGTCTCTTCCGAGAGCACGGAGGCATCCGACATCTCGGAGCTCAAAGTCATGGCTCTCACAGCCGCGTGCTCCCGCGGGCTACGGCGGAGAAAGGAGGCGCGTGTTGCTTACCCTGTTGTGCTGTTGTGTGTGTGTCCAAAAGCTGGCTACGCTCATTGGAGGCGAGGAGAGCGAGGGAGAGCTGCGCCGGTCCAGGGCCTCCCCCGTGCCATAGGGTTGGGTAGCTCGCCTGCAAGGTCCTGTTTCTGTACCAAATGGAAAAGGCAGGGGCAGCATCCGTGCGCTAATGTGACATAGTGTTGGGGGGAGACCTGGAAAAGGCCAAACTGGGATTCCAAAGAGGGCGGTTCTAGCCGTCCACTATATACCAGATGCGGGATCACATGGTCTCCACACGTCACCACAGCAAGTGGAAAGAGAAAAAATAAGCCTTAAACGCCTTTGAGAAATACCTAAAGAGCCGTGGAGGATGAGAAAAAAGTTCGACTGGCTTTATGTTGGTCATCTCGGCGCGGTAATTGGAGGAGCCGTTCGGTCCAATTACCATCTTAAAAAAGATTAATGTATGCTAGAAGATTTAAAGAAGCCCTTCGAACAAAGCGCATTCTTGCGGGTAGGAACATCCCCAGCTATGATCATGCTTTTAGTGATTTAAAACGGCATATCTCGCCAATTGTGCATTTTCTCAAAGCGTTTGAATTGGATATTGCTTTTGCGCAATGTACAGTGTTGCTGCTGTGCCCATGATCTTGTGTTTATAACGTGAGATTGGAGCTCCCAGTGTCCACACGCGCTAGTACCATTTCTGCCTCTCCACGCACAGTAGT
>NC_085867.1:25088922-25121422 GCF_034702125.1 Engraulis encrasicolus | reverse complement strand
GTGCGCCTGGATGCAGGCCTGAGCGTACCGGTAATCTCACTGAACTGGCGACTGCTGCCTGCCAGCGGTTGAGGTTAGGGAACGGCCCACTCCACCGCATTTCTGCTCCGACGTCACTTCCGTCACCCTCTCTCGCTTCCATCTTGCTCTCCGCGTGTGTCTGCTGCTAGCGTGCAGGTCAGTGAGGAGCCCTAAAATACTCTTTTTCCTGCACAGATACTTCCAGCTCCGTGGTGCGAGGTAATTTAGAGCCTTGTTCTCAAACCTGGGAAATTTTTGAGGCTTGGCGGGCCAGGGAAGACAAGTAAACTGGTACGGAATTGAGACGCAGGGTGAACTGGATTGACAGGCCCAGAGCACACCGTATTGTCGGCGAAAGCATACCAGAGTTTTGTCAGTACTTTCTTAATTTAACGGTTTACATTTTAGGGCTGATAAACGATTTGGGTGTTCTGTGTAACGTAAACTTCAACTCTGTTTGACACGTTAAGTTGTAGTGGGCATATTTCACTTTCTAACTGAGCTGACAGTATGCTAACGATGGCTACTTAGCTAGCAACAATGTACAAATGTTGCACTGCTAAATGTGCTAAAGACACTTGACTGCTTTTCTCGCGTGAAGCTAGCAACCCATAGCATCGTCATTTAATCATCTCGCTCGCGTTAAGGAATAGGAATACAGTTTGTGTTAACTGTCCAAGATGATCGAAAAGTCTGTTGCCCTCATCATTTAAAGCGCACAAGAAGTTCACAGTGAGCCAGTGGTTTACAGTCGGAGTTTATTAGAGATAGCGGTGAAGTAGCAAGGCCTGTATGTGACTTATGAACACGATGGGTAGCGCAGTGTAACCTAATAAGATCTAGATCTAACGCACGCCCCCGTCGCTGTCTTTTCAGGAAATATAAACCGCCCCGTAGAAAACCGTATTAGGAGTGTACATTATGGAGAACGATTGCCAATGTCAACAATGTGTATGGAGAATGTTGCTGCTTGGCACTTAGCATATTTTGTTGGTAAAATGGCTTACATGCCGGGTAGTCAGTCGACATGACTTTTGTCCAACGTCGTCCACTTCACACCTTGACTTTTGACAGACCAACCCCTCTGTAATTGTGTTGGTGAAGCTGTGATCTTGGTAGACTGCGCCCATAATGTCTCTCCTTTCATGTACCTATCTATCGCAGTAATCAGATTGTTCCATGCAACATTGTATTTCCCTTTTCTAGATGAAAGAAACGATAATGAACCAGGAGAAACTCGCCAAGCTGCAGGCACAAGTCCGCATCGGCGGCAAGGTAATGTTGCACGAATTGCTTTCTTAGTAATAGATATTTTTAGTGATGTGTGTGTCAATTTCAGTGGTTGTGCATTCTTCAATCAAACGTAATTTCCTTTCCCTTGTATGTCTTGTGCATATGAAGAAAGTGACAATAAAAGCTGACTTGACTATTGTGATTTGACAGGGAACAGCCCGCAGAAAGAAGAAGGTTGTCCACAGAACAGCTACCGCTGATGACAAGAAGCTCCAGTTCTCTCTCAAGAAATTGGGAGTCAACAACATCTCTGGTATTGAGGAGGTAAATAACGTGTTTTTCAGACCTGTTCATATTGCAGCACGTTTTGTCATTGTTTTTACTTTGGCTATTCATCAGAATATTTATTCAAAGTCATCATGCTAATGGGTCTTTTTATGTGCACTCTTGCACTTTTTACACATAGCTGATGCTTTTATCCAAATCAACTTGGTTATTATTTCAGGATCTTGGATATCCCCTCCCTTTAGCAATTTGAGTTCAAGTAACTTGATCAACGGCTCTTCAACCACACATGAAGGGACAGTGACAGTTGTAAGGGTGGCATTTGGACCTGTAGGGGACCTGTATTTTGACCTTTGTTGTTGAGACACTGATAAAGGCAACAGCTGAACTGCTAATAACTTAAAAGTAATGTTAACGATGTTAGTGATGTAAATGTAAAGAAAGATCCATGATAACTTTTCAATGGATTGTCCTCTGGAGACACACCATAGGGAGGGAAGTGTTCTGTTAGTAATTACATTTTACCAATTGGTGGTGTATAGTCCATATCTGCCTATCCGTTAGACCACAGCTGCTAAAAAATCAGTTATTGTATATTATTCCGTCTGCCTCATTGCTTTTGTTGGTAACTGATTGGTGATGGTCGTCGTGGTGAAATGGTTAGGCAGTTGGACTATACTGCCGCGCAAAACAAGAACGCAGTAACTCGAAATGGTCGGGGGGAAAAAAATATTTCGGAAATGGGCTCTACACTACCTAATTTGTCTTGTGTCAAAAAATGGTGGTCCAACACCGTCCCGTTTTATAGAAAAATCATTCTGAAAATCCACAAAAAAAAACCCCCAAAAAGTTACTGCGGTGTTGAGTTACTGCTGCACTTTCTAATGGGAATTGGTTTGGGAGTAGACATTAATACTAGCCAAGAATGCAGTAACTCCTGCAGTAACTCCATTTTGTGACAGTAAAACCAGCCAAGAAAGCAGTAACTCTGTTTTTTGTGGCAAAAAGACATGTTTTTTCGGGAGTTTTTTGTGTGCATTTAATTTCTATCCTAAAAAAGCATTACCAGGAAGTGTCACCACCACTTTACGGACAACACAGTTGTCGCGCCATATAGGAAACTTTGAAGCCTTTTTTCTCAGTTTTCAGAGTTACTGCGTTCTTAGATTGTAGGGCAGTATAGATCACAGGGTTGCAGGTGCAATCCCCTCCCTAACCAATCCCTTCCTGCCTCACCAATTCCTTCCTCCCTCCATGCCTGAAGAAGTGCCCTTGAGCAAGGCACCTATTCACACACCGCTCTAGGGACTGAAACCAATAATCTGTTTCATCTGTTACATCTGTTTGGATAAAACTGCCCGCCAAGTGTAAAGTAACATACATTTTTTTCTCTCCCTTTTCATTAGACCACGGCTGCTCAAAATTCACATCTTTTACAGTATATTATTCTGACGGCTTCATTGGTTTTGTAGTTCACTGGTTGGTGATGTCTGTTGGTCTTTCTATTGCGCAGGTGAACATGTTTACAACCCAGGGGACGGTAATCCACTTCAACAACCCCAAAGTTCAGGCCTCTCTGGCAGCCAACACCTTCACCATCACGGGCCACGCCGAGACCAAGCAGCTGACCGAGATGCTGCCCAGCATCCTCAACCAGCTCGGAGCCGACAGTCTGACCAGCCTCCGGAAGCTCGCCGAAAACCTGCCCAAACAAGGTGTGTGTGTGTTCGCATGAACAGTGAAATAGTTGAGTAGCACTTAATAACTTTTATTGCCGTGTGTGAAGTGTTCTCTGCTACCTGAGAACCATGTGTGTGCTCTGCTATGTCTGTGTGAGAACACTGAAGGTTCACCTTGTGAGCACACCCTGCACAGTTAGTATGTGTGTCTGAACATGTGCATGTGTGTGGGGAAAAAAATAGATTGAAGTTAATCCTAACACGCCCAGCCAGTTTCTGAGAATTTTTTTCGAGGAAGTGTGAGGGATGACACACCGTTTTGTCATACAACCTTATTTGGTATGCTGAGGCAGGAGAGACAAGAATGTTACTACTGGCCTTGAAGGGATTCACACTTGCCCAAATTCACACCACAATGGTGAGGCAGCAAAGGGCATATGAATGTAGGACTGCCTACAGTCTTTCGCACTACTGGCATTACACAGAGCCTTTAGTAATACATTACAACTTGGCCCTGGACATTCTGGTAACGGCAGTTTTATAACATCGGCCTTGTCTTAAGGGTTGTGTGTGTGTGGGCGCGTGTGTGCTCGTGTGCACTTTAGAAAGATACATGATGACTTGTGAGGACAGGTGTGTGTGTTTGAGTTTGACCAACCAGAGACCGTGTGGGGTGTGGGACTGGTCGCAGCTGTTTCCCTGCTGGTGAATATGGCTTGAGTAGCCTAGTGGCAAAGCCTATTTTCAGCCAGTAGCAGCCAAAAGCTGCCTTGGATGTTCTCCCTCAGCCCCAGTCCAATCCAACACAGCCACGTTGGCCTTCTTTTCATTCTCAGCCAGCCTTCATAAAATAAAATTAGAAATGCATTTAAAATAATTGAATTGAGTGGAAATTACTGGTATTCATTCCAAAGCAAAGTCATTTTTTGAGGTTGTTTCATGCAGTTACCTATTGGCATGCCTGTGTGCTGAAAGTGGTTAACTTTTCGTTTCATGTGGTAACTGCTGTTATGATGACGACCTTTTGAGTTCAGGCAGTAATTTACTGGTTTAAAGACTTTTTGTTGCATTCAATTGACTATTTTATGAAGACTGCCCTCTTTCATTCTGTGTACTGTGTATTTGATAAAATCCTGCTATAAAGGCCTGTATCAAAATCTGTTCACCATTTTATGAAGATGACCTTGCATTGAATGGTGCTAAACTAACTATTTACTGAAGGCGCTGTGTGAAAAGTTACTAATTGTTGACTCCTTTTTTCCGTGTTTGTGTTGACAGCTGGGGACGGTAAGGCGCCGATCGCTGGCGGAGAGGAAGATGATGACGATGTTCCAGGTGAGAGATGAACGCTCATCTGCTCTATCTGACTATGGTGCACCTAATGCCTCGCTCCACTGCCCGTTTTCTGGTAGGCCTACTGCTTGGCAAGGCGTGACTCGGCCGACACTTTTTCCTTTTCGAATAGACACGACACGGCTCAATCATGAAGCAAAAAGTGGCGGCCGAGTCGTGCTGTGTCGAGCTGGAGGCCTACCAGAAAACCAGAAGTGGAAAAGAGGCATATGTCTCCTAGTCTCCTATCCTGAGCATACTCTTCTTTATGCTGGACATTTCTCTTGGTCGAATGGCTTAAAGCAGGGATTCTTAACCATAGGGCCGCGGCCCAAAGTTGGCGCTCACAACCTCCTGGGCCGCAGTCAACTTTCAGTTTCGCACCTTTGGGCCGTGGGACCGCTTATCAAATAGACGTGCGTCTTTTCCCTCAAACGCAACTATGTTACAACGCAATGACCACACCCCGTGTTTTTGTTATTGGGTGAGTTTCATTAAGAACAAGACAGTAACACAGCATGTGGTGGTAACACCCTTTGTAATGGGCTAGCCTATTTGAAAAAAGAGAAATGACCAACCAGTTACAATTCCCAGCTGATTTGGCGACGTCTTCTGTGGCCTACTATCCTCACGTTTTAGTAGTTAGAAATAGGTTTTCTGCGGTTAGGCGGTTACTCAAAATAATTCAAGTTGCTGAATCTTTATCCCTTGTACTTGTCCAAGTGTCCCCAACATGACAGTCCTTTAACAAATTTTGCGTGATACTGATGAGTGAGATTAAATGACATTAACAATAGCATTAATTAATATAGGGCTATTCCTTGTGGAAAAAATACTTTAATGATCACCTATTTATTTATAACTGTTTGATCTCAACCAGCTTTAGAATGGCCGTCTATGGGCACCTGCAACTCTGTTCTTAAAATCACCTTTAACATTTGTTTTCAAGAATATGCAACTCACCAAGTATTCAGCAGTATTCACTGATGTCCCTTAACAATTTTTGTAGCGAAATATGGCATCTGTCATGTTTTATGGTAAATAAAAAAATGACATGCCATATTTCGCCTTGAAATTTGTTAGGGACTGCTAGTGAACACCCCTAACCACTTTGTGAGCTGTAGACTTTCGAAAACAAATGTTTAAGATGATTTTAAGAATAGAGTTGCTGGTGCCCATAGACGGCCATTCTAAAGCTGGTTGAGATAAAATCCAAATCAGCCAAATAACAGAGACAAACATGCAGCAAACATGAAATAAACTGTGAGGGGGACTCTAAAACATTGCAGACCACTCAGAAAATGGCCTTAATGTTCAAAAAAGTGGATTTCCCCTTTAAATAAGGGCATCCCATCTGAGAGTAACCCATAGGTAGTGTAGTGGGTACAGTCGGGGCTCTAAATTAAAACCTGCAAACTAGCTAAATCTGTGTGAAAATACAATTTGCAGGGCTCCAGAGTGCGACCAATTTGGTCGCATATGCGCCCATTTTTTTATTTTTAGGCGCACCGGTGCGACCAGCCATCAGTAGAACAACATCAATTACCAGAGAGCGCTCAAAAACGGGGAAATAGACAAAACCCATTTCACCTCAGATTCCACTGTAAACATAGGCTAGGCTATTTGTGTAATGATTTTAAAAATCATGAAATTTTTAGCAGGGTTTGTTAAAATATATATATATCCATCCATATATCCATCTATCCATATCCATCCATCCATCTATCTATCTTCATATTGTAACTCTGTGCTTGTGCCGTGTGCGTAGCCTTATTGCAGAAAAGGCTGGTATGCTGATCTTAGTAGTCAAACACATACTGACTAAAAGGCTACTAATTTGGTCTTTTCTACCAGCCAAACTGCTTGTAGCCAAGATGTGTTAGTTAGGTAGCCTACTGTCATGTCTTTTATAAGGGGCACATTTAGAAGACTAGAATATAGCACATGAAAGGCTCCAGGTCTTTTAAAATATAGCAACAATAATAGAATAATAATAATAATAGTTATAATAATATTAATAATTATTATTATTCTATTATTGTTGCTATTATTATTGCTATTGTTATTATTTGTAATTATTATTTTTTAAAGCTGAGGTGCGTGTGTGTATGGGGTGGTGAAAACATTTGGGTGCACCTAAATTTTGTGCTGGTGCACCTAAAAAAACATTTTTAGGCGCACCAGTGCAACCAGTGCAAAAAGTTAGTCTGGAGCCCTGAATTTGGCCAGTAGAAAAGAAAACTCATTGGCTACTTAGCTGCTACCGAGTGACAGAAGTAGTAAGTTACTTTATGGTGATGTTCTGATAGAATGTCTCTCTTTTTCAAATCCAGAAAAGTCAGCTCAATGTGTTAAAATAAAGCTATGAACAATTTCCATAGATCATACTAAACATGAGAACAAAGGTCAGCAAAAGTCTTTCCTCTAATTCAGTATTTGGAACACACTGGAGCTTTGCTGGGATTTCATTCCGCTACAGTGCAGTGAGCTCTCCACTGGTCTGCAAGTCCCACTATATCAGGGGTGGGCAATTATTTCGGCCCAAGGGCCGCATTGGGTTTAGAAAGTTGACCAAAGGGCCAGATGTCGTAGGCAACTTGCCCGTGCCAATAATAAGAAATGGTGTACGCCAACATAATTACACCATTGTCAGGTATGCCCTTCCTGCTAATTGTATCTAGTTGTAGACTTTAGTAATCTAATCTTAGGTTTCCAAGACCCTTGTTTTAGGTAGCCAATTTAAGAATGAGTGACCATATGAATCTGCATTTTTTTCTTGGAAAGGCTCTGAGGGCCGCATGAAATGGCTGAGCGGGCCGCATGTGGCCCCCGGGCCTGAGTTTGCCCACGTCTGCCCTAAATACTGGATAGATTCACATTTCAGTCAGTGATTAACAGCTTTCACACAGCTATTTTGCCCATTTTTGAAAAATGGTCAATGAATTTCGGTCATGGCCAGCCACCCTAGTGTGTGTGTGTGTGTGTGTGCGTGCATAGCCATGCAGAGGCAGCTGGGGGTTGATGTATTGTCTGTTGTAGAAGCCCATTCCTGTTTATAGCTTTTGGCAACTGGCATCACAGTGCTGAAGAGCAAATGGGGCTTTTTGGGGTTGTTCTGGGGGGCAGCAACTCGTTTGTCTGCTCTCGGGTTCCAAAAGTGTGTGTGTGTGTGTCTGTCTGCCCTCCCCGTCCCAAACGGGCCTCCTTTGTGCCGGGTGGCGAAGGTTCTATTTGATTTGTCTTAGAGTGATTCAGATCCATAAGGTTGCTATTATAATTCTCTCTCTCTCTCACTCACTCACTCACTCACTCACTCACTCACTCACTCACTCACTCACTCACTCACTCACTCACTCACTCACTCACTCACACACACACACACACACACACACACACACACACACACACACACACACACACACACACACACACACACACGCGCACACACACACACACACTGGGGTTCCCACACTTGAACACATGCGTATGGATGTGTATATACATACATACACACATGAATTCCCCCTTGCCCCATATGACGGGCTCCCGTGCTCTTGAAACCAAAGTTTCCCCCAAATGTAACAAACGATTACTCTCGCTCTCTAAGCCCTTGGAAGAGAGCGGGGCAACGCGATGACAAGGGGTTAACTGCCTGTGCCACTGCGCCATTATGGCAGCTCACCCCTTCTCTCTCTCTCTCTCTCTCTCTCTCTCTCTCTCTCTCTCTCTCTCTCTCTCTCTCTCTCTCTCTCTCTCTCTCTCTCTCTCTCTCTTTCTTCCTGGTACCCTCTCTCTCTTGGCAGTTCACCGCATCTCTCTCTCTCTCTCTCTCTCTTTCTTCCTGGTACCCTCTCTCTCTTGGCAGTTCACCGCATCTCTCTCTCTCTCGCGCTCTCTCTCTGTCTCTGTGTGTTGCGAACTGAAAACAATTACCCCTGGCCCCTGCGTGAGTGGTTTCCATCCCCCTGCTCCACTCCCCCCCCGAGCTCCGCACTGGAAGTCCCATTAATCAGATTTCATTTCACAAAAGGGGAAACCTGCTTTTGATCCTCGACAGGACCATTTTTACAGCTGCGCGCTGTTCCAGTCCCCTGGCGTCCCCCTTGACGTGCATGCACCGCACACATGCGGCGCACGCACACACACACACACACACACACACACACACACACACACACACACACACACACACACACACACACACACACACACACACACACACACACACACACACACGTGGCCCACACACAGACCGGTGCAGCATAGCGGAGCTGTGGCCGTGATTGTGTGTGCATGTGTGTGACAGACAGACAGGGACTGAGGAAGCTGTTCAAATTGCCCCTCAGATCAGGTTTCACCTAAACATTGACAGGGGCCCCTTTTGTGTTCAACTCAATTCCCGTTTTCCTTCACTGTAGCACCAGGGAACGATCTTTGCATCGTCCCAGTCTGTGTGAACTGAATTCGGCAGGAGTACAGATGGGGTGGGGTGTGTCTGTGGGAGTTATCCTTTCTTCGTCAGGTGGGGTTGTCATGAGTGCATTTATCTCCCTTCACAATGCAAATGTCTTTTCTGATTGGTTGATGAGGTGACCATTCATTTTGTTGAACCGGTCAAGTGTCTAACTTGGACACGCATAGAATCTTTGCTTGGAATGCTGACTGTGTCTAAGGGATGACGTCGTAGGAATCATGCATGATCTACCGAAAATGAAATGCCGGCATTCCAAACAGATTCTGTGCACGTCCGAGTAACCGCTCGAATAGACCAGGCGCGATGCGATTCAAGCGACAGAGTGCAGCAGCAAGCGATACGAGCGATTGAGGAGACTAGAGTATGTCCGTACAGGCAGAAGGCAAAGCATTCAAGCATTCCCATTGGCTGTGGTCACTGACCTCTATACAGTCATTGGCTGTCTCGCAAATCGCTCTAGTCTCCAGAATCGCTTTTGCCGCGTGACTCAATACAAAGTCAATTACTTCCGTCGCTCGACTCGCTCAGATCGCCGCTGGTGTATTTCTGCGGTAAGATGTGTCCGACAGAGAAGCGTCAAATTTGGTCGCTAGTAGATTCTGGTGCCGTTTTTCGTGATGCCTACAACTTAACAGACAGTCATGAATGGTAGATAAGTGGAGTGACGGGCTTCGAGGTCGACCGGTTCGATGAAGTCATTGAAGAAGGCCTCTAAGCCTCCACCTTGCCATTAACTTCATCGAACCGGTCACCTCGTCCGCCATTATCCCTCACGGGTATGGGCAGCTTTTTGCATGTGTTTGGTTGGTGGCGTGGTTCGTCTGTCTGGGTTTGGTGGAGTGTGTAAAAAAAACAACTTTGCCGATCTGTTAAGGGATGCAGTGTTGTACTATGTCCTATTGCTTCTGTCGTCTCTGTTTCTCATTGCAGCTTCTGATTTTTCTGTTTTTCAGATCTTGTGGAGAACTTTGACGAGGCATCAAAGGACGAAGCTAACTAAGGGGAGACGTGCAAACACCCAAGACCTTTGCTCTCCTCTCACTGACGTGGGATGACGTGTCTTTTTTTCCCAGCCTTTTATTTTTTTTTTCATTCTTTTTTTCAAAATAATTGTTCGCTCACCTCACCCCCTCCTTCTCAAAACTCCTCCGGGTAACCCTCTGCTGCTTTGGGCCCCGTTTGCCTGTCTGAAGAGGTGGAGGTGTGCGAATGTATGTATGTGCGTGTGTGTGAGCGCGAATGTTTGAATGTGTGTGAGAGAGATGTGTGTGTACGCGTCCCTCGTCAGAGCCGGAAGGTGGAGGTGTGTGTGACGGTCGCGAGCTGAACCTGGCTGTTTCTCCCGTGTTACTGAAAGCTACTCCTTTGCAGCCATGAATATAAGTACACGCATACCTGGAATAAAATGTTTGCTATCAAATACCCTCCATACCATGCAGTGACTGTGTTGAGTTCTTCAGCTGGGAAGAGTGAGGGCGGGTCAGTGGTATGGGAAATCTTTTGTGGCAGTAACCGCAGCTTTGGGCGATTGGTGATGATGTGCCAAATGATGGCTTCATTTTAAATCACACTCATTGAATAGTCATTTTTAAGGGATGAAGGGGTTCATGGTTAGCTATTCTGCAAATTGTCAAAGTAATGATTGTTCTGCAGTGTGTATGCTAGTAGTGCGAATCTGCTTAATGCAGAGGCAGAACCTGCTTGCTACATCTTACCCACTCCTAAGTATGGCTCAAAATATTATATTTCCAGTAGTGATATTAGTCATTTCAGTAAGCCATCTGCTTTTGTCAAATTAAATTACCTTTCATATCTATTAGCAGTGGAGTAAAGTGGTGAATCAGCTACTCATTGATGGGGAAAATAAATGACTAAAGCAAACACAATCACCTTTTGGTAATCGGATGTTTATTCTGACGGATAAAGCAGCCCCAGTCATTTCAGCATGTTAAAATCAATTACTAGGAAATATTTGCCATCTGAAAGAGGCCAATCTGACTTAAGCTAGTAATTTTGGCACGCATCAACGACTTCAATTCACTCATTTATCAACTACCTCTTTTTTTCTGGTCACATCCCTTCTCTCACAATGAACACATCCACTGCACATACAAATAAATAATCACACAATGAATAACCTGCTTGGTCAAGCATCAGTGGTTTGGTATTTAAAAATAGTTTTAAAAAATGTTTCCTTCAGATTTGATGGAAGGCAAGACTACGCACAGGTGACGCATGAACCTTCATCTGAAGGAACAGGGCATAGAGAGGCTGACCCCCACATGACTTGGGGCACAGGTGGTTTAGGCTACATGTAACACCCAGTTACCCTTAGTAAGTGGTAATGGTTACTCTTTATTTTACGGTCCACCCTGCCAGTTATATCAATTCGGTATAGTGGAACAAAGTATTTAACATTATGTACTTGCAATGCACCTTAGGGCTTGGTATGGACTGTGTAATATAATTACATAGCTTCACAGGCTGATACATGGAGATACACTGACGACAGGTAAAAATGAAAGTGTTACCGTGTTAGCTTCCCCTAGCAAAAACAAAGTCAAATCGTTTTTCTGCTAAGTAGTAGGCTGGATCTCAAATGGTGCACTTGTGCACTTCGGGCACTATGTTTCAGTGTGTAACTAATACGGCATGTGCACTGAAAAATGAACACTAAAGTGCGCAAGTGCACCATTTGAGATACAGCCGTAGATTTACCACTCCTAGTTGACACATCCTGTTTAACCTTTCCAGAATACCCTGTTCATCACACACAAAACTAGATAAGTACTGGTGGTGGTTTCAATTATATAGTTTAGTGACTGACTACCCCGTCAGCTTCCCCAATAAATGGGGAGACGCACTACTTGATGAATTTGGCTGGTTTTGGCACTAGGCCACATATTTTTCCACACCCGCCACATAACTATATGCTCAGTCGAAAAACAATCAACACGAAATAAAATAACAATACACAAAAACAAAACTGTCTAATGCTTGAGGATCATTTGTCCCTTCCTTGACACATTTTTTTAAATATTATAAATAATAACCAGTCATTCCTGGAGAGGACAAATCAGTGGCACCACCTCACCTCAGCATGACTGGGTGCTTGTCGTGAGCACACGTAAACATGCAGAATGAAACTCCTCCATACAGTGTCTGTCTGTGCGACCATTTGTTGTCTTTGTGGGAGCTTCATCAGTCCATCCAGACATCCATTTATCCATCATTCATTCATTCATTCATTCATTCATTCATTCACTCATTAGTCCATCAATCCATGACACTCTTCATTTTCAGCTTGCCATCCATTCATGTCCATCTGTCCCTCAATTTTTCTATCCGTTCATCCATCCATCCATAGCCCCTTTTAGATGTGTATGTCCATATTGATTGTTGCCTCCTCCTCCTTGTCTCTTGCTCTGTCTCTTCCTCTCTCCTCTTCATTACTCTTTAATTCCTTGCAGCAGCTTCAGTAGGTGGGCCTCCATCACCTGTTGAACTGTGGGCGCAAAACAAAAAGCACTAATTAATTCCACTTCCAACAAATAGTATAAATTTGGGCGACATACAGTATCTGTGTTTTTCTTAAAGGGGATTTCATGTCATGATTTGACAGGACAGCGTGAGGTCATGACAGGAAGCGAGAGGGAGAGAAAGATGGGGCAGGATGGGGAAATGACCTCTGCCCGGAACCAAAACTGGGTCCCCGGCACAAGTCAACGCCCGTTTGAGTAACTGTTTGAGCCACGGCCAGGGTGCGGCCATACAGTATCTGTTTAATATTACATACAAATGCATATTCACCTACAAGAGGTTCATATTACAGTATAGCGTTAAGTACAATCATTTATTTGTTTGGGAAATTCTATAATCAAGCTTAACACATGTTCCACGTTAACCAAACACAATACGCGATTGTGGCATTACATTACGTCTTACAGCATCCGGTTTGCGTTCCCATTTGTAGCAGTTTGTAAAACCTGTTATCCATCCAGGGACCTAAGCCAAAAACTCTAAGGCCCCCCTCGGCCTTGTAGGCACCAACCCCCCCAGGTCTGTCTCACTGGGCCACCCACTCACCCACCACGACCTGTGTCGCAGGATCAACCACCAAGCCCCCCAAATCAGTGGGGGTGGGGGCGCTGTGGTTCTGTGGGCTAAGGGCCATACCATAAGTCCGGAGACCCGGGTTCAAGTCCCACCCACAGTCATTCCCAGATCCTTCCATTCCCCCATCTCTCTCCCACTCATTTCCTGCCTCTATCTCACACATTCACATCAATTAAAGGCAAAATGCCCTGAAATAGCTTATATATGTAGTATAACAGACTTCATTGGGAGCCCAGTGCGGTGACTGTGCTGTGCTGTGCTGCTCGGCTGTTTTCCCTCAAAGCTCTGCAGCGATTGAATTTAGCACATGGCTCCTGGCTGGACCCAGCTCTCTAAACACATGACATCATGCTGCTTGAAGTTTGTCAGGTATCATTAAACAGCCTCTTACCTCCAACAGCTCCACCCCTCCAACCTTAGTCTCACCCTCACCCTCCTTTAGTCTACTTGCCTCTCTAGCCTTACCACTGCCCTACCCTGACCTGCCACCACATCTCACCTCAACCCCACCTCCATCCTCTTTCCCTTAACTGTAAAATCTCCACCTCCAGCAAAAGCCGCTTACTCCCAATTGCTTACGACTCTTTCGCATCAGACTTGTCTGTGCGTATGGAAGCGTAGCCGAATGTGCCTATGTTCAGTCCGGAAAGGTTAGCTGTAGTATCAGAGTCGTCTTTACAACTGACACGATTGGCTATGGGCTACGTATACACCAAATGATACACTCGTAACGGCCAATAAGTGGCCGTTGGCAATCGCAAACAACAACTCCGGTCTCCAGACCTTTGCTGTGTCTCAGATGGCACACTTGTGTGCTTCAGGCACTATGTTCCAGTGCTAATGGCGTATTGGTTACAGACTGAAACGTAGTGCCCGAAGTGCACAAGTGCGCCATCTGAGACACAGCACTTGTAATATAGTCTGGTGTGAATGAGGCAAGAGGAACTGGGCCAGGCTTGGTACAGAGATGGTTGCTAGAAAATATCTGCTTGGTGGCTGCAGTACGGTGTGCTAGCCTACACACTCTTTTTCTCTCTGATGTGTGATACAGCACAGAGACCCTCTGATGTAAACATCCACATAAACACACCCTCCATCTCCACTTCGCTGTTGCATCCAAACCCTTAATTCACGTAAAGCATTCATGCTTATTTAAAACGTTCAGATGGCCCACAACATACACCGTAATCTGACCTGACCTGGGAGCGTTTGATTTAAACCACTGGGATAAGAGTGAAAATGATTTTAAGTTTGAATTTATTAGCAGTAGAATTCAGTAGTTAACACTTAAACTGAAGGGCAGGCACATCTTGGTTTAAAATACAGTGTAGTAGTATTGTATCATGTGGTAATGGTTTTGAGGACTTATTTTTCCACATCTACTGGGATTCAAGGAAAGCTTCTATGCAATTATCACAGTGTCGTACTAAATATATTACCCCATATGTAATCGCACCTAGTGCATTATTTCCAACATCTACGGTAGCTTGCATTTTTTTTATGCTGCGCTGCGCTGCAGCTACCCTGGGGTGCTAACTACATTAGCAACTTCCCATGGAATTTGACAAACGACACACTTGCCAAGTGGTGATGGCGATTTTGAGAAACAGTATTGAGTCCTGTGTCGGTGCTGTTGTGATCCAGACAAATGCATGTTGCTATTTACCGTGTCTGTGTCCCATAGCCACGGCCATGTCCATCGCATTGAAGCCCGAGTCCGACTCCATGGTGGGGTCAGATCCACTCTCTACAGGGAGACCCAAAGGTTAGATTAAGACACACACATGCAAACTGGGAGTCCAGAACAGGCCAACAACACATATACACTAGTAGGTCTATGTTATGAACGCTTACACTTTGGCTAATGTTTTTTTAGGGCTATTAGTACTGTACTATTTGTGTGTGTGTTTGTGTATGTGTATGTGTCTGTGTATCTGAAAGAACTTTTGAGTCAACTTCATAATTGTGATATTGTGCAATATAAATACATATTGTATTGCAGTGTATTGTATATCACTTAGACAAGCTGGCTGCTATTGTGTATGTTTTATAGGTGTTACATAGGTACTGTGCAGACAAAACAATATTTAAAAATACATGAGAATCAAAACAACATACATGCACACACACTCACCTAGGAGAATCTCCACACAGCGCACATGATTTCCATGGACAGCATAAAGTATCGGAGCACCTCCATTCTGAAATGAGCACGCAAACACGTTACGACTCACATACATGAGGTTAATACTGTCCTATTACCATAAGTACTTAGTATAACTGTACTGGGCAGAATAACACGATGACACCTGTGGTAGTGTGCTGTGCTGTTAAGGAAGGTTATGATGGTGGACTCCCCCCGCCCCCCCATTACTAATTGCTGAGCCCTGAGTTGAGCCAAGCAGCACTTAGTGATCACTGCTTCATCACTGACGATTAACAGGTTACTTTTGGATTGATCACCCCCACCCCCCCCATTCATTACTGAGCCCTAACCCAAGTCGAGCCACAGAGCAGTCTATCAGTCTCACCCAGTCGTACTCGTTGACGTCTACTCCGCACTCAATGAGCATCTTGACGATGTCGGTGTATCCCTTGCTGCAGGCCAGCGACAGGGCGCTCTCTCGCCCCTTAGCCAGGAGGTGGGGGTCTGCCCCCTGCAGTAGCGGAGGGGAACAACAACAGTAACACATCAGTTAATTACTTGCCTCAATCTCACTGCATAGCAATACATGTATATCAACACATCAGTTAACTGCTTGCCTCAATCTCACTGCATAGCAATACATGTCTGTCAACACATCAGTCATCTATTTACTCACCTCAATCTCAGATAGTAAAGCAATATTGCATTGGCCAACAAACATTGCGGTGAAGAAAAAAATGTCTTACAACGCAGGTTTGTCACAACAGCAATGCAAATATTGAAACTTAAGGGAAAAATGCATTAAAAAAATGTGATACTGCCCTCCCACATGTTAAAGGCATACTAATTATGATGCACTTCTGTATTTGCTTGACATGATAAAGCAAAATATGTAATCACAAGACTTAAAGGGGTATGCCACTATTTTGGGGCTTAATACAGTTAAAATCGTTGGCCAGGGTTTATAAAGGTGGTAAAGTGTCTTACTTTTTATGTTAAGCGTTGTCTTGCTTTAAGACAAGTTAAAAGAGGGAATATGTCGCTAAGCTAGTGAAAGTCAATGGATCCGTGTAGCATACAACGGTTAACATGAAAAATAAGACACTTTACCACCTTTATAAACCCTGGCACTTTCTTTGCACTCCCCCCCCCCTCTCTTTTTTATTTTTATTTTTAAAATCTTTTTGAGGACACAAGGAAAAACACAACAATTTTTACTCTTTATAGGCTTCAAACCTATAATAAGACGTAATAAACTCATCTTGAATCTTGAATCTTGAATCTTGAAGAGGTGTTATGCAGAACATCATTAGACACATTTCCTGTTTGAGGTTTCCGGTTTACTCTGTTGTCATAGTGATGGGAAGTGATGTCATAATGAGTGTGTGTTGTTACGTTCTGCACATTGAGAGTAAATAGAATGGAGGCCAAAATTCTATTTCATTGTTGAAGCCAAGTTGGAGCCAAGGTTGGACCCAAAAAGACCAAAAAATGGCCAAATCCCATTCATTCCTATGAGAGACATAAAACCCTGTATCTCCCTTAAATGCCACTCCAGGGGGATCATTTTTCGCTCAACTAGTAGGTCCCCTTGCTCTCCAACTTACCAGGGTAAGTTGGAATGTTCCCAAATCTGGCTTCAAAGCGTTGAATGGCAAATAGCGTGGATTTGGCGTCCATTCTATTTACTGTCAATGGTTCTGCAACAGTAACTCAACCACAGCAATCTCCCTGTGTGCGCGTGAATGTCTGTATGAGTGTGTCTCCTTACATTCTGCAACAGTAACTCAACCATGGCCATCTCCCTGTGTGCGTGTGAATGTCTGTGTGTGTGTGTGTGTGTGTGTGTGTGTGTGTGTGTGTGTGTGTGTGTGTGTGTGTGTGTGTGTGTGTGTGTGTGTGTGAGAGAGAGTGCGTGTGTGTGTTTGTGTGAGTGTGTGTGTGTCCTTACGTTCTGCAGCAGGAACTCCACTACGGCTATCTCCCTGTGGGCGTGGGCGTGTGCATGTGTGTGTGTGTGTGTGTGTGTGTGAGAGAGAGAGAGAGTGCGTGTGTGTGTTTGTGTGAGTGTGTGTGTGTCCTTACGTTCTGCAGCAGGAACTCCACCACGGCTATCTCCCTGTGGGCGTGTGCATGTGTGTGTGTGTGTGTGTGTGTGTGTGTGTGTGTGTGTGTGTGTGTGTGTGTGTGTGTGTGTGTGTGAGTGTGTGTCTCCTTACGTTCTGCAGCAGGAACTCCACCACGGCTATCTGGCCGTGAGCCGCCGCCCACATCAAAGGAGTGAAGCCCTCCTCGTCCTGCAGGTTAATCACGGTCTCTGATTGGACGAGAAACAACCACATAAGTGTCAACCATGTGTCGACAGACAACAACTAGTGTATATTGCAAGTCGACATGCACACACCAGAGGCCACATACACTACAGTATCTTGACCATCCCAACTCACAACTCCCAAACAAAATGATCCTAAATCACTATGGTACCCTTTGAAGTAGATTGATAATTAAAGGTGGATTATACAGTATGTTTACCTGTCTGTTTGCAATCTGAATCAGTCAGATTATCCAATGGCAAACAGGTTCAGCACTTTTTTGGCAAAGGCCAAAAAAACGACCAACTTAAACAGAGGTATCAACCCCGGGTTCAGAAAGTAAAAGCTCTGCCAGAACTTTGATCCAGTTCAACAAAGACGCTTTTGCACAAGTCTGTAGTTGGGCAGGTGCGTAGGATGTTATCCCAGTAGGGTTGTCATTCAAGTGTTAAGAAATCCTGCACACTGTCCATTCCACCAGCAAACTTTAATACAACGTTTCGGTCATCCGACCTTCTTCAGGTAAGGTACCTGTACTGGAAATAAACTGTGGAAGGGTTTTCGCTATCTGGACCCACAATTGACACCTTTGAAAATCACACAGAGCAGCACATTGTACATACAGTATGCATGATAACGGCTCCCCTCTGTGGCTAAAGGGTTGTGTGGCCAGTATGGTGTGTGCTGTTTATGCTAAAGACAAGCTTGTAGCCCAAAGGTTGCCGGTTTGATTCCCAGGGCTGCCCCCTTGCATGGGTGAGACATAAATGTAATTTCGTTGTGCACAGTGACCACTGTGTGTCGTGGAGTGGTCACAATGACAAAGGGAGTTTCCCAGGTGGGCTCCCAGTTTCACTAAAGGTGTGTGCAGGGCACGCTGCCTCACCCTGCTCTATGCGGCTGGCCAGGTACACCATCTCCCCCTGGGCAGCCAGCTGGTGGATGGACAGAGCTGGAGGACCAGAGATAAGATACATCATCAGAGATAAGATACATCATCAGAGATCACATGCAACAGAGATAGATACGTACATCAGAGATCACATACATCAAAGATAGATACGTACATCATCAGAGATCACATACATCAGAGATTGGCAGACTCAGATTTCAGCATGCTAGCATTTTCTTGAATTTCGCAAAATTGGACTTGGTGTTTCAAATAATGATACCAGTGCCTTGCCTTTGCAGTTTGTGCAAAAAAAAAACACTGAGCCTGCGAGGTAAACTGTTATGCATCACTAGACATTCTAGGCGAGGCCGCAGAACGAGCAAATAAGCATAAATTTGAAACTGGTTCATGACAAGACCAACGCGATAATTTGTGACAATTGTTGCTGAACTGTAGTGTGCCCTTCAGGGTGGTTTATGCCTCGAGATCAGCGTACCTGCGTCGTGATGCAGTGAGCCGCGCAGTTAACGGAGTGAAGCCCCTCCCCCATCACGCAGGTACTCTGGGGCACCTTCCCAAAATTGTGTCTCGACGCAGGGATAATAAAGACAGCGACGGTGTGAAGGGCGAAAATAGGTCTCTGATTGGTCCTCTCGACCAGCCTGCTCTGTCCTCGAGTCGAGAGAACAAGCTACTTCCTTGTTCTAACCTTCGTCGGTCTACGGACTGTGAGCTCTTCCTTAAATAAGTTGCCCGTGCTTTGTCGTTTGATTTATTTACACGAACCAAAGACAACACGTGCGCTTGCAAGTTACGACGCTGTTTCGAATTGAGCCGAAGTTATTTGGACAGTTGAACAGTGTTCCGAGGTCGAGGAAACATTCCGCTTCGTGCGACCTATCCTCGACAAATGAGCCACTTCTTTGTTCCAAACTACGCGCTGGCTGCCAGTGCGATCAAAAATGCACGTGACATAAATATGTAATGTTTCATTTTCATTGTCGTCGAGTCTGTGAAGCTAAAAAACATCTAGGTTACTCTTTGTATTGAAGGCAGTTTGAGCGTGAAATGACATCGTGCAGACTGCGCTTCAAAACAGGGCATAAACCAAAATTAACTGCATCATGGCTGGGACAAGCTCACTCCGTGGCACTGAAAGGTAACCCGCCCTTTACGACTCACAGTGCACAAGCAGGGGCGTGGAGGAGACCTCGTTGCCACGGTGCTTGTTGGTAAGTGTGGTGGACTGCTTGATGGGGGAGAAGTGCTTGGTGGTGGAGGGCGTGTAGACGTGCCGCACCTGGATACCCGGCGACGGAGACGTCTGGATGTTACACTCCGCTATGGGGGGGGGGGGGGGGGGGGGGGGGGGGGGGGGGGGGGGGGTGAGAGAGAGAGAGAGAAAGAGGGAGGGAAAGAAAGAGAGAGAGAGAGAGAGAGAGAGAGAGAGAGAAAGAGAGAGAGAGAGAGATCAAACAGCTGATTAGCAATGGGTTGGAAGAAGAGCATGGGTTAGTAGTGCATGTGTGTTTAAAGGTGTGTGAGAAAGGAAGGGGGGGATAAAGAGACAAAATGGGATACTATAAATAGTGTATTATTTTGTACTCACTGCAAAACTGCATTTAATGTATACATTTGTGCATTGTACATGTATGCATTGTTGACAAATGCTGAATGGTCCATTTAAAAATCATGGAGGTGAGGTGACTTTGTAGTGCCCTTTTGAGGCTGGAGCCTGCACCCCTGACATTAGTGTTGCCATACGTCCAGGTTTTTCCACGTTTGTCTCGGTTTGTTATGGTCTCTCCTGGAAAATGGAATGACTACAAAGGCCTAATGCACATGTACTTCTTCATATTACCCCGTTGAAATGAACATGTCATTAATGTTTCGCGATCGCGCGTAAATGTGTCCCGTTTTATAGCACTCATGTGACCTTATTATGAATACATTACCTTTGAACAAGACCGATGCCACCTCCAGATCCGAGTTGACCTGGTCCTGAATGTTCTTGCTGTCCTCTTCGTTCAGCGACTTGACGAAGCGCGAGCACACGTTCATGTCGAAACGGTTCGGCAGGATGAACTTGATGCCCATGGCGACATTCTGCGCGTTGGGGTCGTCAGGTGCGCCTTCAGTCTTGATGCCAGTCACATCTGGCATCACGCAGATGCCCTCCATCTCTTCTGAGGCCATTGCACACACACGATATATATATATATGACGCCCAAAACAACAACGAATTAGTCCTGGTTGACCTCGGAGAACTTAGGTCCGAGTGTCTAGTCCCCCATTAGCAGCGCCCTGTGTTCACCTGTGGAAGAAATCAAGGTGCAGTAATTTAAGTAAGGGTTATAACGGGTAGGCATTATCATACAAAGTTATCACTCTTCAGAAACCATGCAAGTTCCACCAACATTACATTAACATTATGCAAAGCTCAGTACTCATTCCGATTCTTTCAGTGACGCGATCCTTTTTTGTAGGACTGTCCATCAAAACATAGTATCATTTCAATTCAAGAAAGAGATAGCTGTTACCGTGAAGACACCAACGCTGGCCACAGTAGGGTAGTATTACCTAGCGACTTGCTAAAAACAGCAACATGCTAATCTTTGTATGCTGATTTGCAATCGCAAATCACTTCATGACCATTTCCCAAATTACGTCCTTACACAATCTATATTATGTGCGGACAGTGTTATAGCGCTATTATTAGACAATATCACGCGTAGGGGTGTAACAGAAGGGCAGCTGGGTAGCATACAGGACGCCGCTATCTTGCTAGCTTTTCAGCTGCTACCTAGCAAATACAGTCGCCTTGAATTGCTACGTCTGAGGATGAAAACAATATGTGAATAACACCACTTTCTGTATCCTCCTACATTCATGTAATAGGTACTTACACTTACTCCTGTTACTGGAAGTGTGCTTCTACAGAGAAGGAGTGCGCCTGGCTTTGCTAGCTGCTGCTGGGTAGCTACAGAGGTATGTTTTGTTGTTATTGCTAGTATGCATTGTGGATGGGATGGATGGAGTATGTTCCTGTCACGTGCTCATTTAGGCCTACAGTGACTTTGCGAGGTCTGTTTGCATAATAATAATATTATTAATAACAACAATAATAATAACAATAATAATAATAATAATAATAATAATAATAATAATAAAAATAAAAATAATAAAAATAATATAGCAATAATGAATTAACAACAACAACAACAATAGCCTAGTAATGACATGATGGCCTAGTAATATTTTGACAGTCATGATCATTTGAGAACTCATTTTATTTGGAAGTGCCTTAGCCTACACCTAGGTCACTGCAGGGCTACACCATTTTAACCCTATCCAGACTGGGGGGGGGGCTAAAAGTGCCCGCACCAACTTTGACGTTGTATAACTCCTTAACAACTTAAGCTATGACTACGAAACTTGGTGACTTTAACTAAAATTTAGTTGGCTACAGTTTAGTACCAAAAGATTGTGTTTATCATTTTTGCCGTTGCCATGGCAACAGTTTTCTGACAGGTATGTCCGACCGAAAATCACTGATCTAAGTCTCATTATTGTTCCTTTTTCATATTTTTTTTGCTATTTCCATTAGTATCAGACAGCTTTGTGAGCATCAAAGTGGTCTGAAGCATATAATCATTAAAATTTAAGTGCATTACCTAAATTTGATGGAAAATACATTATGGCGAGATTTTGGGCATTATAATCAGATAATGTCATAATGACGTCATAATACCAGATAATGACACAAAAATGATGTAAATCTTAGATGTCCATATGTAAATCATCTCCCCAAAGTTTGGTGGTCATACCATATTCCGTTCATGAGTTATGAGGGGGGGGGTCCCCCCCCCAGGCCCAGGAATGCCAAAAAAGCCCAGTCTGAATAGGGTTAAGACACAACAGACATAAGCACAGAAAAAGACAGAAAAACAGCAACAACAGACTCTAAAACAAATGAAAGAGAAAGAGGATGGGGTTGGGGGGGGGGGGTCTGGATTTCAAAAGCTAAAGGTGTGAAAAAGGATTTAAAATAATGATTCCGAATGTAATTCAAAACTCACTTCAACAGGCTCACCTCCTGAAGAAGGCTTCATGCCAAAACACATCGAAGTTATTTAATCGTTTAAAGTAAAAGTGTATAATTGTTTTCCCACTAAAACAAAGGCATTTTAACTACGAAGGTGAGCTATAGGCCTACTGTCACCCAAGAGCACCACCAAAGTGCTGGTTCCAGATAGGCGATAGCACTTGATTCTCTTTCATTCAAAACAATTAGGCCTAGGTAAACCTAATTGAGGAAATGGAAACTATAGGCTAACAAACACCCCATGACTATGAAAATGGGCAAAATAAAGGTATTTTAAAACAGAGCGTTTTGCAGCATCCAGTGTGCTCAGTCACAGACTGCAGTGTTTGTGTCCAAAGGTCTGAATTCAAGTCCAAAATATTGCATGTAGTCACAGTAACAGCCTACATATTGCACTGTTTTTTATTCTAATGTGCAGTGTTTTGTTTCCACACACACACACACACACACACACACACACACACACACACACACACACACACACACACACACACACACACACACACACACGCACACACACATTCTTTTATTGGACACCATTCTCACTCACACTCGTTTTCATTTAGGATGCACATTCAGTATATGGCCTCTCACAGCAGACATGCAGGGGCATGCACATTTTGGGGGGAAGGTGCTCAAGGGCGGGTGGGGGTAATGTGGAACTTCCAGCCGTCTCAGTAAGTTATAGGTGTTAGCCTATATAATATATTGGGGCATTATTGTCTCATGCTTTTGATCGCCAAGCATTAGATGACAATGTAAATGACAAATGAAGAGATGGATCACACTCAGATTCTTCTTTTCAATTTTTTTTACATTGCAAAATTAAACATTAAAAAGAAGAAAAGAAGAACCTGAGTGCCATCCACCTCTTCATTTGCTGAGTTTATTTAACTTGGAGACGCACCACACGAAAGATCGCGGTGTATCAACTACTAGATGACAATGTCAACATGGACCACAGTATTGTGACAAAAAACTTCAAAAAGGGGCATTTTTTGTACAGTGGGAGAAAGTGGCTGGTGCTTTAGCACCACCTCGTCCCTGTCTGTGCATACCTAGCAGACAGGCACGCAGGCATGTGCGGCAGGGCTGCTGACAGTTTTTGCCGGGCCCAGGACAAAGTAATCTGAAAGAGCCCCTCATCCAATACAAAAAAAATTGGAGCCCCCCCATGAAATATGTTTCACATTACAAAATGCCATGTGATCAGATTTTGAAAATTCAGGCAAATGAACGCAAACTTTTAGGATAAAAGCAAACAATCAATTTGTTTGTTTGTGTAAGTCTTTTAATAATAATCTCATTTGGAAAGTAGCCTATGTGATGAAATAAAATAAACCTCAAATAACATAAAAGCAACCGATTAAGAGGTTAAAAAGAAAAAAAAACAAGAACAATTTATGCTAACATTTTGGTATTATTTCACAAAGACAGACGTGTTTGGACTGAACACATAAGAGGACTGTGGTCTGGGACCTGTTGCAACTGATAAGAAATCCATTGTATGTTATTTGTAGTTAACATATTATTATTATTATTATTATTATTATTATTATTATTAATATTATTAAAACAGTAAAAACTGATTTAGGCTGCAAATAGACTTAAATAGACTTAACACCTCTGCCATCTTGTGACTAAATTGTTTTTTTTTTATGTCCATTAAGAAAGTATCAAACCACCATCATTATTGCAAGACAACATGTTCTACAAAATTATGACAATACGATTTTTCAAACAGCTATACAATTTGCCTTTGCAAGACAAAAAAACCCTGGCCTAATGGTTATGGAGGTGGTCTTAAGCCACTTCGCCACTGGAATCAAGTGTTCCTCCTCTCCTCTCCTCTCCTCTCCTCTCCTCTCCTCTCCTCTCCTCTCCTCTCCTCTCCTCTCCTTCCACTTGAGTGATCTGCAATTATGAATTCATTTCAAGTGCAGATTTCAGCCTCACCGGTCAAAGTTGCAACACGCTAATCTGATTTAGTGGGATATGCCAAATATTTCCACATAATCTGTCAAAGTCCTGCCATAAGCCCCTATTCACTTTTGTCTTCCCCCCTGGCCCTCGTGAACTGTTTTCGTAGACCCCTGTCCAGCTTTAAGAATCTGGGGCAGCCTTTTAACACAGATTTCAGCCACCACCACTAAACTACCAGCAGCCTAGCCCAAAACACACACACACACACACACACACACACACACACACACACACACACACACACACACACACACACACACACACACACACACACACACACACACACACACACACAGAGAGAGAGAGAGAGAGAGAGAGAGAGAGAGAGAGAGAGAGAGAGAGAGCACCGCCATCGTCTGTCTTAGTCACATAGTCTGAGAAAAGGCCCAGCTGACACTAGTCATGCAAGCCCACCCTGACTCCCACCTCCCTACCCCCGGCTCCCAAGCCATCGCAGAGCCCCGTCCATCAACAAACACCTGCCCCTGTCCCTAAGCCCCCTGAAGAGCCAGACTGATGTTTCCCTAAGGAGCCCATGTTTGAGTTTGTTGCTGTGGCTACTGTACTAGTACAAGTAGGTACATAGCTCATTCTTTGCCACTTACTATTGATTATTAATTTAATAACTTTTGTTATTGTTGTATGATAGTAAGTTGCAGGTGTTATAGCTTTGAAGTGAAAGACTCTCATGACAGCCTAAACCAGGGGAACCCAAACTTTACCTGACAAGGCCCCTCACCTAGATTTCAGCCCCTCTTTCTCAAGTATATGTCTGTGTGTCAATCAATGCCCCTCTGGGATACAGCATAACATAATGATAATAGCAGTTATGTTCAGAGATGCAATAGATTATTATAATGCAGTTCTTAATAAATGGGAATATTGTTTAGCTAATTTTGTTTATTTTGGTGTACATTAATTATTCAGTAATTCATTTAGTTTTGCTATACTTTTTCTTTCAAGATGCTGCGGAGCCTCTAGCACACCCTCGTGGCCCCTACTTTGAGAAATCAGTTATCTAACCAATCATGACATTTGATGACTAAAAGATGTGAGCTTACTGCCCATTGATTGTATCCTAGAACAAACTCGAATACTCAATCAATACAATCAATCAATCGATAATAAATGTTATTGTTGAAATGTGTGGTCTATTCATATTTTTATTTTTCAAATAATTCACAATTTAATGATGCTGCATGCAGGCCTGACTTTCGTTTCCTCCCCGGTTTCCGCAGATCTCATGGCATTGCCTATGAGAGTGCTGTGGTATCTGACTTAGACCCTTTTATTGTGTCTTGGCTTTAGTTACTTGTTTGTTTTGAGGTGACTGAGGCATTTGAGGCTAATGAACACACACAAACAAACACACACATACACACTCTCTCTCATGTGTGGAGCAAAGCGGCAAAAGTGGAGATTTCCTTACTCCCCTTGCGATCAGCCTCTCTGGGGCCCGAAATCCGTTTCAAGCCCTTGTTTGGTATTTAGCCAGCTGCTAAGCCCGCTAATCTCTCACATTGGCATAAGAAGCCTGCCAGCAGGACCGCATGGCCCAAAGGACCCCTCTGCACCCCTCAAGCACACACACAAGCTCCACTGGTCAATCCGGGCTGGACTGGTCATTTGGCATACAGGGCATTTACCCAGTGATCTGACATCATCTGACATCTGTCACATTACATCCCATTTTCCCAAATAGTGTTGAATATTTAGTTTCAGTGTTAAGTAGAGGATGTTGGTGTTGTATTAGCACCACATCGATTTAAACACTGCACATGCTGTTTTTGGCGAATTAATGCTGTCAGGGTGTTGGTGTTGGTGTTAAACAAATCCAGATTGGTGTAGATCAAACCACGTCTTTACGTCCTTACGTAAGAGTTCTAGAATCTCTCTAGGTCGTCCTCAGACAAGCCTTCCATCAAATTTAAAAACCAACCATCGCCATCTTGTTTTTCACAAGTGCCAGTGAAGTCACTTATTGACAAAGTTCTGGACTATTGTCAAAGCCACTGCAAGCACAATGTAAATGAAACTTGTAAAATTATATGTTGTTATGCACAGAGTATACAGTATATATCTTGATCTGAAAGGCTGCTGTTGGCTTAAACCAATGTGTGCTAGTCAGATTCCATACTTGTGTAATGTGGCTTACCTCGGGTCATAGGCTAACTTCATATTGTAACAGGCCTACAGGGCCGTAGCCAGCGTTTTGAAATAGGTGAGGTCCATGATGCGTGCGCATAGTGGGTACCGAATTTCTAGCCTAAATAAATAGCCTAATAAATAGGCTACCGAATAAATAGCCTAAATATTATATATATATATATATATTTACATATTTATACATGTAATGTATAGGCCCTACCGTATATAAATGTGTACAGTATGTACATTACTAAGGCTGTAACGATATTGCATCGAACCGAGGGATCGCGGTACGCAGACCCACGAACCCCTATCGCGAACCTTCCTCGCAGAATCGCGATGCGCCCTTTTAAAGTTGTTACCCCTCAGTCTAGGAAACAGCAGGATACAGGCAAATGCTTGCATATGCGCTTAATGCTTGCATATGCGCTCAAAGACAATTAGAAATGGGGCGCACAGGAGCGAGTAACACTTCCATTCACTCCTCTCTCCTGTAAAATGTTCCGTCCAACCAGCACGTGCATTGGTTGTTATTCATTGCCTGAGCAACCTCCGCGAGACAAAAAACTTGGGCAAACGTCGGAAGGTAACACACAGAAATGAACAACAGACCAAGAAGGCTTTATCAAACGTGTGAAGATTTTTTTTTGATTCATGCATGCGCCGATGTATGTTGAGTGGAGAAATACGTTGAGCGGAGAGAGAGAGAGAGAAAGAGTGCAAGAGAGCGAGATGCTCCGCCTGCCAAAATTTGAAATCGCTAGAGTTCTATACACTCATAAGGGAGTGTCTGAAGTCGGGCGAACGTTGAGGTCGATGTGGATATTAGGCAGCATTATTTCCTCCCCACATTGACCGCCTGCCTAGCGAAAACATGCTCCATTTCAAAATGTCAAATCACAAAACCAAACAAAGGACAACGTGGGTGTTGCATAGTGAGAACATAACCGAGGTTTGCACGATCAAAACAGTTAGGCCTACAAAAATATTAAACATCAAAATTAAGTGTTGCATTTCTGTAAGTAACTTAATAAAACATGTTTCCTGACGAAATATGACCAGTGTTATTTTCAGTTAATGTTTGGATATTAATTGGATAATGTTTGATAATGTGAGACAGTTGTTATAGGCTACCTACTGGAACCCTGACCCTTCTCTCTCCGTCTCTGTCTCTCACACAAGGTCATCTCAGCATGATATGATCTAAGCCTATTAGTAATAAGCCTATTTTTCCTTGGTGAACTAATATCCCTTATTTTTCTGTGTTGTGCTTTGATGTCAACACCTGGGGAACAGGTTGCAGTGGTAGGCCTATATCTGCAACATCATTTAGTAGACCTAAAAAAATTATGTAGGCAGGTAAATGCAAAAAGAAAGCATAGGCCTATATATAAATATAGCCTATAATTTATTTTCTTCTTATTTTTTTTCTCTTTAAAATAAAATAAAATCGTGGGGCGTATCGAACCGTGGGTCATATATCGTGATACAAACCGAATCGTGGGTTGGGTGTATCGTTACAGCCTTATACATTACATATGTAATGTATACATTTTCAGACAATTCTGTGGTTCTTTGGTATACCTCTTTTATCACAAACAGCATTCTTACAGTCAGTAAAGCCCTTTGTAAGGAAGCAAAAGTTTGACCCTTTAACGTGAATACATCCGAGGCAAGTCGCACAATTAGCTGCATCCTCAGATGGCAAGTAGCCCAGCCATTCATATTTTTCTCCCACTTAAAATTTTACTTCAGCTGTTTTCCTCCAAATGTGTGGTTTGGGTAGCACTCTGTGGTGCAAATAGTGCCTGAAGTGCCACAGTAACAGTGTGTGGATAGAAAAAGGTGGGATTCTTAATCCGTGTTCACATTTACAGAGCTCTTGTGGACCAAAAATAAACTATTTCACAAGGGCAATTGTGTCCAATTATTATAAAGACAACCAACTTTCAGTAACCCTTAAGATTTTTTTGGCCGAGTGGTTTAGGGAATTCCAAAGCCATACCTTCTTGCATACTTATGAACTATGGGGCATGGATCCCTCCCTATGCTTTGTTGTCACTCATTAAGACCTAAAAACACTCATTAGGATCTAAAAAGCAGCTAGCAAATGCTTAGCACCCCATGCAGGTACTACAGTATTTCCCCAGCTGCAAAATACTCACAGCGAAGTGGGGGGAATTGAAGCTGAAACACTATAGATATTGGCATTCCAAGAAAAAAAGAAATCCTCAGACGAAATGAGCGAGGTCCAGACCTCCCTGACCTCTAATGTAGCTACGGCCATGCAGGCCTATGCCTGTTACTTCTTGTAGCTGGGCATGCTAGTGGGTTGTTACTGTTAATGACTAGCCTCTTTGTGCAGATGGGGTCACTGCCGGGCATATTAACTATTTGTTGAAAATACTCAGCTACATCATTACAACGTTGTTATAACGTTACTGAGAGCCTTAAGTAACAGATTAAAACATAGCCATTACAATTTTGGTGACAGTAAAAAACAACACCAACTTCTGTAGTGTGGCATCCATACTACACTGGTGTTGCTGTTGGGACAAAAGTGTTCTTGTAAACACTAACTCAACACCAACACTAATGTAGTGTTGAATCCACACTTTGATGTGTTTTGTGGTTTCTATATTTTAGCAACAAAGTGTTAAACCAACAAAAACGGAGTGTTTAATTTTTAATAGGCCTACTTTCAAAAGTGTTACTTTTACACTGCATAGCGTGGTTACATATACTTTATGGGTGTTAAATTTGACACCATGGGTGTTAAATTGACTTCTGTCTTCCCATTACAGATGCCATGGGACGGTCCATTGGTGCATCTGTAACCTCTTTATTCAGATGGGGTCGCTGGCAGGCACATTCACTATCTGCTGAAAATACTCTACTACATCATAACAACAATACAGAGAGCCTTAAGAAAGAGTTTAAGAAATAGCCATTACAATTTTGGTGACAGTTGGGTTATAACATAGGCCCTTCGCAAAAGTGTTAATATGTGTTCTCAGTGTTTATCAACACGATGTTATGAGGAGGGGCAAGACATAGCTGCCAACCACGTGAGCTAATTTTTTGACCGACAGCGGTTTCCAACAATCGGAGGTTGAGTTGTGCGCAGCTAGGTTCGCGCTGTCTGGTTATAAACAAAATTTAGAACCCATGTATAGCCACTGGACCGAGCCCATAATTGTAATAGAGAAGAGGTAGCTTGGCGATGCCATCCTATGTACTTCCACCCAAAGATTTTGGCTCCTTACATAGTCTGGTAAAACCCTCCAAGCTTGGTTTGCTCACGGTTCTGCCAATCAGCAAACATTTGAGAGTGGTGATGCGGAACTCACCCGCGGAGTCCATTACTAATTGGTTAAGGTAACACAGTTCACACGTTTGACTTGTTATATGTTTTGGCAACACTATATCGTAACAGTCATGCTAATAAAGCACAATTTGAATTTTAACTTGAAATCGGAACTTCGATGGATTTAAATGAGTAAGGTTAGACCATCTCCCCTCCTCCATGGAGATGGATTCCTCTTAGCTTTTGCCAGACTGTTTGACGGAGTCAACAGTCAGTTTTCGCCCAGAGCAAAGAGGCTGGTCTGTGCCAAAAAATGCCAGGTGATGTTTTTGGTTCCAGTCCAGCCCTGTACGACTGGTCAAACAGCTGGGCACGGCCTGCTGCGTAGCACAATACCCTTGCGAAAGGTTATTATTGGTTTATTTTGGCACCACTGCCCATGTTTGTGCAAGGCCACCGAGCCGTGGCCAATACATGGTTGGCTGTTGCCGTGGCTGGCTGCCATTGAATCAGAATGTGACAACTGGCATACCCGGCATGGTACCCTGCCATTGAATCAGGATATAACAACTGGCATACCCAGCATGGTAGCCTGCTATTGAATCAGACAGCCGGCAAGTCGGCATGGTAGTCTGCCATTGAATCCAAATGTGGCGACCAGCTACACCACACTTTACACTGTACGCTGGCAAGGGATTTTAGTAGAAAGAGATGGGAGAGTGGTGCCTTGGCTCCCAAACATTATCTACTGTATTGCAGGTGCTCTTCAAGGGAAGAGGTGTGTGTGTGTGTGTGTGTGTGTGTGTGCGCGCGTGCGTGCGCGCATTTGCTAATGTGCCTGTGTACTTGTGTGCGTGAAAATAAATATGCAGACTCACCTATAAGGTTATCGATAAGGAAGGGGTCAGGCAGGATGCATGGAGCCATAACAGTCTTGGCTCATTATATGCACCAATAAATTGAGCCGCAAGGTGCCAGGTGGCGATCAGCTTGACGCCACGCCGGGCTCTAATTAGGGCCATTATTTTATCCCAGTAAAAACAAACAATCGTAAGCTGTTCCCCCGCCAACTGGATTCTGACAATGTCCTTATGAAACAACTCTGTGGCCCACAAACACTCAATGACCTCTTCGGACGTGCGGCATGGCTAAAGTTGTGAATGAATTATAGATAGCAATTCACAATAACCTTCCACTATAAATAGTTAACAAATAGTTTACAAATAGTTAACTAATGGTTTACTATAAATTTTATAGTTGTAATATAATAAGTAAAAAAAATGTTAAAAGTTTTTAAGTGTTTTTATTATGCTTAAGTTATTGTTAATATTTTAATAAAATGATAATAAAAGTATTTTTAATAAGTTACAAGTAACTTATTATTGTGTTCTATAAATTCTTATGTTCTATAAATGATTATGTAATGTAATTTTAATAAACCATTAGTTAACTTTTAATTAACTATTTGTTAACTATTCATGCGGAAGGTTATTGTGAAGTGCTACCTGAATTATATTTACGTTTCACAAACTGTGATGTCTAAAAGTATGTAAGTTAAGTAAGTGTTGCATTTCACCGTGCCACTGTGCTTGTTGATACTAGACATCATGTTATCCTTGTGGCCGACAAAACTTTCACACACGCACACACACACACACACACACACACACACACACACACACACACACACACACACACACACACACACACACACACACACACACACACACACACACACACACACACACACACACAATAGCCTTCACAGTCAGTAAGATTGATGACAAACATAACTGGCAACAAGTAGAAGGAAAGAAGGGGGCGGGAATGGCCGGTAAGGGACATCTTGTAAGACTACCACAGTATGTCTGGGAAGAATTCTGACACCGGATCATTTCCTGTTGTGTAGTTCCGCGCAGCTTTGTGAGCTCCACAACTAGGTCTGGGAGGGCATGCGTTGACTTCGCCTTCAGAAGGCATGGCTTTATCTACCATGGCTGTATCATTCTGCCCATCCTCTTCACCAACAAAGTCCTTCAAAAGCGTCTTTTGTCAAGAGTCAATATAGTCTATAATATGTCCTGTGACTCCTCAATGCGAGCTGTAATTGATATTGAAGCAATAAATGCTCTGTCCATTTTCTGGTTCAAGACGTGGAGGATTCCTGCAGTGGTGAGAACCAGGCTACATTCTGGTGAGAACCACGCAAAATTCCTGACCTTTCCCTATCTCCCTCACTCTACTTCCCTGTCACCCGCTATTTTCTCTCTTTGTCTTTCTCTTTCTCTTAAAGGATAACTCCAGCCAATTTCAACATGCAGTTGTGATGTTCACACTACCCTGGACTTGTCAGTACCTGAGATTTTTTTTTTCTTCAGCCTTTTCCGAGATCCTGGTCATTGTAATGGGGGCAGGTGTTTGTTTACATTTAAAAAAAAAAACATTTTTATTTAATCCCAAAAACATC
>NC_085867.1:25071422-25083922 GCF_034702125.1 Engraulis encrasicolus | reverse complement strand
CTGGGCAACACCAACCACCCCCTGCACGGGACAGTGGCAGCCCTACTGAGCCCAATGAGTAGTAGACGTCTCCACCCAAACTGCAGAACAGAGAGGTACCGCAGGGCCTTTCTTCCCTCTGCAGTGAGACTATATAACAGCACCAAGTCCCTGCGGTAGCTATGATGATGAAGGTGGTGGTGGTAGGGATGGTGTTGATGATTATGACTGATGACTAATGATGACAATGCTAAGCTTCTGTGACTCCTCCCTCTTTATTCACTTTTTAACCTTTTAACGTAGGCCTATATTTATTATTTTATAGCCCCCCCCCTCCTCCTTTTATGATGCTGCTAATGCACTTTTTTAACAATGCACTTTTTACGTACTTGATTTTAAACAGAAATATCTCCTTTTTCTATAACATCTCTATTTTTATCTATTTTATATACTTTTTAATCCTCCTGGTCCTATGTCTGTATGTGCCTTTGCTTTTTGCACATCTGTATGTATGTTACTGCTGCAGCGAATGAAATTTCCCATTGTGGGATAATAAAGGGCATACTTATCTTACCTTATCTTATCTTATCTTAGATTGTGAGATAGCAAAATGGCGACTTGATGAATTAAGGGGGTCTATATAAAAACAGGAAATGTGCCAATGCCAATAATTAACTTTGAAGTGTTTCCCTAACAGGAAAGTCTCAGAGACTTATGTTTATAATGAATACAATTATTTCTTTATGACTGAAATGGCAGCCTAGTAAAGTGCCAGCAATGTCAGGTGAAGGAACTGCTAGAAATGTGGAATTGCAAACATATGCATACATACGCTATGAAAGAGATTGTTGATAATAAGACACATAACACTTCAGTGGCGTATATAAACTGAATTTATCATTGTTGATCATACATTGGATTTCATCAATAGATACATTTTACATTACTGAAAAAAATGACCTCTGTGTCCTCAATGGTAGTTACGGCCATGTGTGTAGGCCTATATCATGATATGATGTCCACAAACAATTCTATGTGACTCAAAGGCAATCTGTGTTAAAGCGCCACCATGTGGTCAGTGAAATAACTGCTAGAAATGTGGATGTAAATATAGGGTCTGTTTGTTGTAAAAAATATGCCCTCCCTTTCAAAATAAATAACACACGGGGAAATGCATTAATATGCGAAACTTTCTTAATAAACATCTCACCTGTCTATTGGATTACAGATGGACATTAGCCCCTGGCCTACAATCTGGCACATATAAATGTATACTGAATGTGTTCATCTATGTACCCTGCCATGAAACATTAAAGTAAAGTAAAGCAAAAAGCTTTACTAAAGTAAAAGAGAGAGTCAATCTGATTTCAACTTTCTGGAACGTTTAACTTTCTGGAACTATTACGATTGCAGCCACATGAGGGCAGTAGATCTATAGATATGACGTGGAGTGTTTCTTACAGTAATCAGAACACTTGAACGTAAACTTTAGTGTAACTTATCAGATCTCACTTTTAAAAAAGATTATGTGGTAGGTAGCCTATGTTTGTGTTTATTTGCCCTCACAATATTCTTGGTTACATCATCATCATCATCATCATCATCAGTGAACAGAGCAATTCCAGCAGTAAAAGTCCTTGTGGGCATTAGTAACTAAATTTTTCTTTTAATTATTCTTGTCAACACTTTAACAAACTAAAATAAATAATAAATAAGTGTGTAGCAACAATTTTCTTTGAAGACTCCACAGGAGGTTGCTCTGCCCACATCTCTCCAGCAGATGGGGCTGTCCTCATGTGTTAGATGAGGTCTAGACTAGGCTCTTCACTTATCCAGTGAACTTCCCTAACACCAAATTATTTCAGAGGGCTGACTGGCAAGGATGGATTACCGCATGGGCCTACCAGGCCCAGACCCAGGGGCCCAAGAACCAAGGGGCCCTGCTGCCCAAGCCTCTGTGCTACAAAATCACCTCATGATTGGTCTGTATTTAAGTTGTCATAGTGCGTTAAAATTGCACTTTTACTGTAACTACCATATTTTCAATCTCCAGCAACAAAGGCTATTCTAACATCTCTAAACCCCCCAAACCTTTTGGAACCTCACCATTCCACGGAGAGGGGGCCTTTCTTGGTGTCTGGTCCAGAGGCCCATTAAACCATGATCCGTCTCTGCTGCCAGGCCTGTGCTAGAGATCCCTATTGGAGGTTGCTCTGCTCACATCTCATGTAAGTAATGCATGAAAGTATTAGATGAGCCAGCCGGGCTACTGTAGTAGGCCCTTCTCTTCACTAGTGTTCCCTATTGGGCCACTTCAGAGGGCTGGGGGCTGTACTAGAAATGGCACGCTGGGACGAGAGGGTAGCGTCAGTCTAACACAGCGCCAGCAAGGGCCAGCTCAGATCTGGGTCGATGGGCTGCGGAGGGCGCAGGAAGGGTGGGCACTTTGTTTAGACTCAAACTAGCTTCCTGTTTAGTGTCCAGGGTCTCATAGGAACACACGCTCACACACACACACACACTCACAGACACACATGTACAGTTTCTCTCACACACACGCGCGCACACATGCACACACATGCGCACGCACACACACACACGCACGCGCGCACACACACACACACACACTGACAGTTTCTCTCTCTCTCTCTCTCTCTCTCTCTCTCTCTCTCTCTCTCTCTCTCTCTCTCTCTCTCTCTCTCTCTCTCTGTGAGTGGGCATGGGAGAGTTTCTGGTATACTGTGGGCTGTGTCAAAGTTAGGAGGAAAGGGGGGAAATGGCTCTGACCCAATTTGGTCTGTCCTTCACTTCAAGGCTGCTGTGTTATGGCGACCACTGACAGCCACACACGCAAGTTAACTTCACTACCGCCGTGCAGTAAAAGTAAGATCTTCAAGAAAGGAGTTACTATTGTTACTGTAGGTGAAATACTCTTCTATGTTTCAGGTTTCGCATTCAGAATGCTACTGATCTTGCTACATTGACACGTTTTCTGAACCCTGGTCCGACCAATAATTTAGCTTCTGAACTGAAATAGGCTATTCTTTCCAATCACAATTTAAAATATACCTACCTATATATAGCCTACCTACCTGTATATCTACCTTAAATAATGCAAATGCAAATAAGTTTTGTTGCAAAATGGTGTATCCACCAATTCTGACTTTTGCATTTTATTATTGGAAATGACTCTTCAGATTATTGTAATTCAAACATTTAGTGAACATACTTTTTAAACCTATATTAATTGCATTTTGCAATGCAATGCAATGGGATGCCCAATACAGAAATGTCAATTTCCCAAAATGTTCCAATATGGATATTCACCATTTTGCATTGAAGTTCTTCATTTATTGATAATGACATGTCCAGGCCATATCAATTAATGTATTGAAGTGCATGAACTGTGTATGCATGACTGTTGCAGCCCCCCACTCACCTGTTAAACACGAAGGGGTTAAAATCAGAGTGGCGTCAATTCCTCTTCTGTTCCACGGTCACGTGAGCATGTTATTGTGGCGCTCGTCTCTCCGTGGTGACCCGTCACCGGGGAGGGGGCAGGACCGCGAGAGCGCACCACCGGCGCAGACCTGAAACGAGCGAGTGCTCTCCAAACGCAGAGCTCGATCCATTGGGAATGAATCGTGAGCTGTGGATACTGAAGTCTCGTTTTCGACACAAGTAGTGTTCCTGTTTTGCTGTGGTGGATATTATTGTTGCATACTAAGTTTAGGCGTAAGTTGTTCATTTGGATTGTATAGACAAGGTGACACTGAAATCAACCTGTCGGTGAAGTTTCTTTCCCCACTTCAGCGCCGCGTTTGGAGCGGTTGGAGGTGAGTTGATGCGTCCAGGTTTCAGTTGTGTTATCCCTGCTCTCTTACAGCTCCAAATACAGACGGATAGTGTGTGGGTCAATTAAATATCACTTCCTGGGGGAGTGGGTTGCAGCTCAACTGCATAGCCTACACTGCACAGTAGGCTACATCTAGACATGTAAAGTGAGACTAGTTCAGCATTTAGTCTTGTGTGGTAGCCGTCTGTCGTTAATTGCAGCGATGCTGCGAGGCCACATCGCATCACTAGCCTACGTGACAGAAACGGCAAGAGTAGCCAAACGTAACCGAAATGTCTGTCTTTTTTTTATTATTATTTATTTATTTATTTTTTTAAAGTTTCAATGACGACAGCATATCGTTTACAATATCAACTGTCACATGAAAGAGGCAAAGTTAACCTGCATCATGAAAAACGCCTCAACACGTCGCCCTTTCTCTCAATAACATTTTTTCACACTCGGTAGCCTAAACATAGGCCTACGCGAGAAACCACCTGTTGGAGAAAGAATGAAATGTGTATTTAGTGCAGATATGAAGAAACACCTGTTTTCAGCAAGCGAGCGTAGACGCCCCGACAGAAAGTGAGAACGCCTGTTTTCAGAATATTACTGTCAATAACAGGCTCAGTTTCCTAACTTCTCTCACAGTCTATCAACCGAATGTTAACCAATAGCAACCTGTCCGGGTCTGTAATGGCATGGCATAATCCCCCTATCTTGTTGGCCTACGGGCCCTCAGGCGTTTGGGCTTTATGCGCTAATGATGCCGCTGCTGCCCGTGCGGATCTCATCACAGCGTAGAGGTGCGACGCGGTGAATGATACCATCTCTTTGATAGGGCCTGTAAGAAGATTATAGCCCCCCTCTTTTAGTTCTCCTCAGCCTGTGTGTTTGTGTGTGTGCGTGTGTGTTTGTGTGTGTGTGTGTGTGTGTGTGTGTGTGTGTGTGTGTGTGTGTGTGTGTGTGTGTGTGTGTGTGTGTGTGCGTGCCTACACATATCCAACCCTTCTCTTGAGCAGGCTTTGATGTGAGCAAGACAAAACCTTAAGATGGATGACAATGAATTATTGTGGACACCAGGTCTGCTCTATCAGATGATATCTGTGCTCTGGAACACTCTGGGCTGGACCGAGATGTGTGTGTGGGGCCAACTTTGGCCTGGATCACAGTAAATGTTACAGTGTAAATTCAATTGGGGGCGAAGGTTGTGCACACCCCAGGTCAAGGTGCAGGACAAACGGTTGATTCTGTTTTTTTGTTCTGTTTTATTCCATAGCAGAACTAGCCTAGCCTGATTATCACCGACTTTCAAATCTCTTTGAGACTTTGGCCCTATCTCAATGCCCAGTCTTCTAGCCTTGCCAGGACATGAAACGCCCAGTGATTGGATACTCCACAGAGTTCACCAATCACTGGGCGTTTCACGTCCTAGCAAGGCTAGAACACTGGGCATTGAGATATGGCCTTGGTCTGACCAAGAGCCTAACAATTAACATTTCCCAAACAGCATGGTTGCCCCGCCTCCCTTGGTTTGCTACTGGCTGTTTGCTTCCTGACCAAGTGGGAGGAGTCCCCGATCTTTCTGGTGCTCAGAAACGATATTTGTATTCCTCCTGGCCTGACTTAGAAGTAACACTGAAGGTGTTGCGTCACTAGGAATGCGTGACCTGGCTAGAGCTAGCCTATGCTTCTACCATTGAGGTCTTCACTTAGAGAGCTGCATGTGGCCACTTAGTGCAGATGGGCCCACCAGAGGGCCCGTTCGTTCATTGTGGAAAACACTCAACTACATCGTAACAACATTGATCTGACATTTCTGAGAGTCTTAGATTAAGACTTGGTCGTTATAATTATGATAACAAGTAGGTTATAAGAGAGGCTTTGCGCATAAGCAGGGCAGCTGACAGCTTTTACCGGGGCCGGGACAGGGTGATTTGAAAGGGGCCCCCCAAACAATACATACAATGTAATGAGTACCCAATTCTGGGCCCCCACTTTCTCTGGGCCCGGGATAACTGACCCCTTTGTCCCCCTTGCCGGCTTCCCTGGCATAAGAGTTAACTCCCAGAGCCTCCCTGTGTTGCGGTAACACTGCTGTAGCTGTATGTATATATCTGTGGAGTGGGTCGGGTTTCACACCAGGCTGCTGCTGAAGCACCACTGTGTAAACCCTGGCAGCCTGGCTGCTAGATGGTGTGTGTGTGTGTGTGTGTGTGTGTGTGTGTGTGTGTGTGTGTGTGTGTGTGTGGTTGTGTGTGTGTGTGTGTGTGAGTGTGTTTGAAAGAGAGAGAGAAAGAGAGAGGCAGTGTGTGTGGTGTGTGTGTGTGTGTGCTCGTGCGTGAACGTGTGTGTGTGTGTGTGTGTGTGTGAGAGAGAGAGAGAGAGAGAGAGAAAGAGAGAGACAGTGTGTGTGTGTGTGTGTGTGTGTGTGTGTGTGTGTGTGCGTGCCCACTTGTGCGGATGTGTGTGTGTATGAATGAGAGAGAGAGAGAGAGTGTGTGTGTGTGTGTGTGTGTGTGTGTGTGTGTGTGTGTGTGTGTGTGTGTGTGTGTGTGTGTGTGTGTGTGTGTGTGAGAGAGAGAGCGTGTATGTGCGTGCGTGCGTGAAGCGAGCCAGTGAGCGCGTGAGCTAGCGTGGATCAGGCAGGGCTAGTAGTGTTATGTAGTTGAGCTCTCAGGGAAGCACACATGCTCCTCTCTTCTCATCTCATCCTGGGGATTTACTTTGTTCTTTGATATGATTCCCTCATCTTCCTTCTTCCTCTCTCTCTCTTTCTCTCTCTATCTCTAATCTGTCATTAGCGCTCTCTCTCCTCCCTCTCCCTCTCGCTCGTCTTCTCTGAAACACAACATTCATCCTCCCTTTCCCCCTCTCGCTATTCTTTTCCATTCCTCTCCTCTCTCCCATCTCTCAAACGAAAACATTGTGTGGCCTGTGTCACACGTATGTCACACGCCTGTGTCTTGTACGTATGTATTTTAGCTGGTACTGTGTGGATACTAGTACCGTGCATGTGCTGGATCCACGTGTCAACCTGCGTAGCAGAGATGTGTTGGTATGCGTGTTGTGTAGCCCAAGGTGAACCACTTAAGCTTGAGGTCAGGAAAAGCGTGTGTGTTGTTTATTTAAGCAGTCACAGACCAGTCTCCACCAAAATGGAGATCCTGCGTAAATGGACTCTAGCTTTGGCTACGGGGAAACCTGTTTTTGTTCTTAAGGTAGTCACCATCTGTCCTTTAGGCTATACAGGTGTTATGTCTGTGAGGCGCTACGCTACTACTACTACTACTACAACACACATTCAAGGACACCTTTGTTTAGTTTTACTTGAAGTTGTCCCCATAAGAGTGCGATGAGTATGTTATGAATAAGACATTAAACACAGCAGTTCGATTTTTAAATAGTTGATACAATTTGGAAGGTGGGCATTGTAAAAAACAAATCAAAAACTGAAAACAACAACACCCCCCCTCCCAAAAAAAACCCCATGATCAAGTGCCATTTTATGCCGTTTTTATGGTGTCGTTCGTGACATGTCATGTCCCCAGTCATCTTCAATAAAAGCTCATGTAACTACTACATACACAGTGTTGTTAGCAAATGTTTCTTTAGCACGTTTTGGAATGGTCCAGTGACAGCTGTATCCCATGAGGCGCTTGGTGTGTTGTGTTGGTGGTCGTCATCACACATTGGTGGGAGGCCTGCAGCCTAGGCCCAGGTGGTCAAGTGAAGACAGACCTGTGGAGGGTTAATGATTACTATCGGTTAGTGTCAATAAGTAATAGTTGAGAGCTGAGAGTTAGTCAGTGGGACTGAGAGAGTCAGTGGGGCTGTGATGGGTACTGTGGATGGTTTCACAATCATATGAGTGAGCATGTATGGTGCTTGATACTATAAGCTTGATAGCCTTCTATTTGGGTGGGTAGTGGAAAACGTGGTTGGGCACAGGCATGTGTGCCCATGCTTTTTTACATGTTGAGCATAGTTTAATACAAGAAAGATATTCAAGTCGTACAGTAGGCCTATGTACTGTAGTGTATTGGGTTGTGCCATCTCCTGCCACACAATCATAGCATTGCATAACTGAAACATAACCACTGAAATCCAAATGCTTTTTGCGGTCAGCTGGGTGAAACCTAACCACGCAGGAGAGTGCCGTTGGGGACTCACCTTACCGCCCTGATGGACAGGTGGCCAAGAGACGTGTTTGGCAAGACACTCCTCAGGTGCACTTTTCAGTTTATTGTCATCATTACCCGTAACCACGGATGGTGGTGGACATCCGGGAACTGCCAGCTCTCACATTGGCAACCAGGTCTAGCTAGGTGAAAACAAGAACTGGGAATGTAATTCACATCAGACACCTCCTGGTATTTTTTTGTAGAAACTGAAGCTGAATCTCCTGTCATCCAGTTTTCATTCGTATCTCTGTTTTTTGCTTCGAGATCGAATCACAATGTGTGTCATTTTGGCAACAGATTAGCATAGTGTTTCTCAACGGGGGGTGGTACAGCCCCCCAGGGGGCGTTGGGGAGCGTTGAGAAGGATACAGTTGAGAGGGACACAGTTGAGAGGGGGCAGTGCTTAGTTGTCATTGGGAGTCTATTTAATTTGTTTAATACTAAGGGGGGTGTTGGCAGGCTTATGATGGGGTCAAGGGGGGGCGTTGGGAGCCTTAGGATGAGGTCCAGGGGGCTTTTGTTCCAAAAAGGTTGAGAACCGCTGGATTAGCACTTGACTTGAATGGCCTTTTCATAGCCTGTTAATATGCAGTATCCTTTGGTGCAGATGGGATGACATTGGAACTCACCTTTGTGGGAAAAACCTCAACTACATCTGTTTACATTGCTATGAGTTTACTGGGAGTGGAACAAGACATGGTAACCCTTATAAACAGGGTGCGATTTGTCGGAAAACCAGAAGGGGGGGATAAGTTTCAGATTTTAAGCCATACCAATGGAATTACATTGAACTGTGATACAATCATGTAGAAAAAGTGGCGATATCAAGACCAGAAGGGGAGAAAATCCCCCCCATTCCCCCCTACAAATCGCACCCTGCTTATAAATCAACTTGTCTAAACGTAGCACTGTAGACATTAGTTGTTGTAAGATGAGGCAACTTAGGTTCTGATAACACATACTGTATGCAGGTATTTCTTAACACAAATCTTTTTTATCCATTTACATATAAACACGACATGTGGATAAAAATAAAAACGCCATTGTGCGTTTTAAGTGCCTAAAAGGGATTTTTTTGAAACCGTATTCTTAAAATGAGACTTTTAATACACTGTTTAGGTGTAAACGAGAGGCCAAAACTGATGCATTTTCAAAAATTTCTCTCACACTCTGTCCTTTGTGATTTCCAGTAGTGTTTTCTCAGTAACAGGAGCTTTCTTTGTGAAGCTGTTGATCTCCCCGGATGCACCTGTCAAAGAAGATTTTTGTAGAAAAAGATTTTTTTGTTGGTAAAGGTAAGGTGAGGACAGAGGGCAGCTGCAACAATGATTAGGGGTCAAGGACTTTGAGTTAGGCCTATCGTTTGAAGCCAATGTTCACAAAGGTTGCACAATGCCAATTGTGCGTCAATGAGTTTGGTCTATAGTCAAAGCGAGGGAGCAAATACAGGCATCAGTATGTGAGGCATGTTTGTAATGGCAGGCTATTGGTATTGTGTGTATTGGTTTCAGTTTCAGTCCACATGATCTCAAAGTGGTTAGTGGGCAGCCGTGGCCTAGTGCAGTGTTTCCCAACCTTTTCTGTCTGTCGTACCCCTTAAGCCTCTTAGTTGTGCCACAAGTACCCCCTAATTCATTTTCTATATCGCTTTCTCTGTCCTGATGTGACTGCTCCATATATTTGTTATAATAATAACATTTTTCCAAGTACCCCCTGCAGCGTGCTCGCGTACCCCTAGTGGTACACGTACCCCTGGTTGGGAAACACTGGCCTAGTGGTAAGAGAGTTGGTCTTACAATCTAGAGGTTGCAGGTTCGAATCCCCCCTGACCTCTCCCTACATCTCCGCCCATGGCTGAAGTGCCCTTGAGCAAGGAACCTAACCCCACACTGCTCCAGGGCCTGTAACCAATACCCTGAAAAAGAATAACTGTAAGTCGCTTTGAATAAATGAAAGCGTCAGCTAAGTGCAATATAATATAATAATAATAATAATATAATAATATATGAAGGGTTCAGATGCAAAACCCCCTACGTGCCTTTTCAGAAAATAATCTTAATTCATTTTTATTTTATACAAAGCTACAGTATCAAAATTGCATTTTTTTATTTATTTATGTAATATAACTATTTATATGTATTATCAAGTACATGAATGTAAACCAAACCAACAACGGGGTTCTCTAAAAATATAGAAGTGCCGGTCTTCAGAAATGGAGTTAGGGGGTTTTGCATCTGAACTCTTCATATGATGGGAAAAGACTTGGGCCTAGCAGTCTTGAGACAAGGCTCCTGTTATACAAGTAAATACTCTTTTTGTAGACAAAAACCCAGCACACAGACCATTACACTTGCAATGCAATTGCCGAGCCGACAACATTTCTGTTGTCCAGACGTTTGGCCATTTAACGTTCAGGTTGTACATACATTTCTCCAATGGCAGTGTTAAAGTTGTATTGTATTGCTAAAGATTCTATGTAATGTCATGGTAATGTAGTACTATGGTAGTAACAATTCAAGAGTGTTCCACTGATGGAACGGTTTGCAATATGAGGCTACCACTCTCTTTTGGACGAAATAAATAAAACATCACTGTGATCATATGTGAGTTGTGAGATGCGGTGATCTGAGTGTAAATAGCTGTGAGGCTCAGTCTTATGGTCTGTCAGATCCCCCTGGACAAGGCCAGAGTAAGGTAAGCAGTCACATTGTGTAGTGCACATATGTGGGGTCCCTACACTGCTCTCTCTCTCTCTCCCTCTCTCTCTCTCTCTCTCTCTCTCTCTCTCTCTCTCTCTCTGTCTCTCTGTCTCTCTGTTTGTGTGTGTTTTGGGGGCATTGCAGTGAAGTAAGGACAACCAAATATGTGCATGAGAGAGAGAGAGAGAGAGAGAGAGAGAGAGAGAGAGAGAGAGAGAGAGAGAGAGAGAGAGAGAGAGAGAGAGAGCGCAAAAGATAGATATGGGAGCTGGAAGAGGAAGAGGAAGAGGAAGAGTGAGGACGCGGCTGCTGGATTGTTTGAGGGCACGGCTGAGAAAACACATTCACTTCAGCTGCTGAATTGACTGTTTTTCCATCAAGACACACGCACACACACGCACGCACGCACGCACACACACACACAAATACACACACAAATACACACACACACACACACACACACACACACACACACACACACACACACACACACACACACACACACACACACACACACACACACACACACACACACACACACACACAGCCAACGCAGGAATACAAAAACAGAAAAACACAAACGCTTGAATGTTTAGTCTTGCTGCGTGCCAGATATCCACCAGAGTCTGAATTAGGGCTGCACGATATATCAAAAATGTATCGATATCGCGATATCACGGCTTGCGATACACATATTGCAAAAGTTTGTTATATCGTGATACCTACTTGTTAATTTTTAATAATAGCCAATTTGGTGAAAAGGTTAAAAAAGGTATTAAAAAGGTTGACATGTTAAGTTGATGCTGTATATTAGCCATGTTTTTACCGAATAAAAATAATGTTGGAAATAAAACATTGCTCTCAGTTGTTTCATACAATGATAAAGTGTAGAATGGCAAGTAGAGAGTGGAAATGTGTAGTATATATTAAATATCGCCAGTAATATCAATATCGCGATATACAGTCATGTTATCGTGTATCACATATTTTTCTAATATCGTGCAGCCCTAGTCTGAATGTTCCTATGAAGGACAGTTGGCAGGTATCCTGGTGGTCTTACATATGTAGCCTACCTTTGTACTCATGTTATACAGAGGGTCGGGACCTGGACTGGATTTTAGGTGGAGGGATTGAACTCAGTTGAAGTTTCAAATGACTGGATTTTGTTTTATATTTGGAAGAGGAAACCAACACACACCAGAGGTTTCGAGGTGCAGGTAGCGGGTGCAAGATCACTTTCTGAGAGGAAAATACCAAGTTTTTTGAGAAAGGCCACACTGGCCGAAACGTGGATTTTGTTTTACCCATTCACCGATGTTAGCTCAGTGCAATGGCATAGTGATATGCCATTGCCAAATATTGTCAGGTCGTATGGAGATTGAGATAGAGGATTAGGATTAGGGGTGTAAATAATAATCGATATGTATCGATGCATCGATCCTATGGCCAACGATCAAATCGCATCACATCGCATCTCTAGCATTCTAAAGTATCGAAAATAATCGAATCGCTGCCCCAGCCCAATGCCCTAGCTCGATAACATAATAGAAGTGGAAAAGTAATTGGAAAAAATCAAATCGAATTAAATCACATTGCATCATATCATGGGGTACTCATGTCAAGTATGGAAAAGAATTGAATCATTGCCTTGAGTAATCAATATTGAATCATATCACCATGGAGGCTGTTACACCCCGAATTAGGATTAGGATTTATGTAGAGGAAACCAATATTGAAGAGAGAAGGAATAACTCTACACAATTTTACTAAAGGTTTTTTAAGAAGGATTATGCCCCCCCCCAA
>NC_085867.1:25058922-25066422 GCF_034702125.1 Engraulis encrasicolus | reverse complement strand
ATAAAACATTCGCCAATTACTCCAAACTTCCCACTATCTGGCTACTGCCGCATTCTTCTCACATTTTGTATATCGTTGTCATGACGACCGAGTCCATGCTTGTCGTCTGTCAACCCAACTCGTCATATTCTGATTGGCTTTGGATGAATTCAGTTTCGCTGATAGGCAGATTACTTCCATGGCTCTAGACCCGCCTAAAGGGAGGAAAGTCCTCCCTAAGCTCCATTCACTTCAATGTTAAAAAGTAAAGCCCGCGCTACGGCCGAAATTTCACCATTTATAATGGAAGTCAATGAGGATGGAAGGGAGGACGGTCCTCCAAGGTCTATTATGTGAATTAGAAGCGCTAAAGTATATGTTTTTATCGCTAAATAGCTATAAAATACTAACAATTATATAACAAAGATATAATAAATATGTTTTGTTTTCTGTAATTTATACTGGAAGATATGGCTTTATTATTTTGAGGGAGGATCGTCCTCCCTTTCCTCAATGGCAAATACGCCATTGGGACATAGTACATACGCACACATATATATAAAATAAAATAAAAATAGTGGAGATACAATTATGTGTCATAATTCCGAATGGCGAAGGCAATCATCGGCCAAAGTCAAACACCCTGTGCGAGTACTACTGTTTCCGGCTAACACTTGCTTTCGTGTAGTGTAGTGTGTCCCAATACTTTTGAGGGTGGGGAAGTGTTTATTGAACAGAATGGAGCTCTGTGGGACATCTACCAACAGAGTGGACAAGAGAGTGGCATGCGAGTGAAGTGACTGAGGAGAAAAGGGACGCAGCCAAAGTATAGGCCTATACTAGTATTGTTCATGACATCATTTACAGCATGAACAGTAACAGGCATTACATAGTATTACATACTATTTTCCACACACTCCAAAGTGCTATAGACTAGAGTAAAAACCATACACAGTAGACATGTATTTTGCTCAGGGAGATGTGTGCATGCCATGCTGCTAAAATACTTCTTTTTCAAAGCTGTACTGCATGACAAACCCACAGGCAAAGGTAAAGGTTTGTTGTTATAAAGGAGATATTCTGTTGAAGGGGTGTGTGTGTGTGCGTACGTGCGTGTGTGTGTGTGTGTGTGTGTGTGTGTGTGTGTGTGTGTGTGTGTGTGTGTGTGTGTGTGTGTGTGTGTGTGTGTGTGTGTGTGTGTGTGTGTGTGTGTGTGTGTGTGTGTGTGTGCGTGCATGTGTGTCTGTGTGTGTCTCTGTGTGCAGTGTTGCCAGATTGGGCTACTTGAGATGGCCGTCTGCGGGTAAAAACGGGAAAAATTGGCCATTTGTCATTGTTTTCTGCAGTTTTGGGCCCATAGAAAGCAATGCAATTTGTTGAAATTGGGCGGAATTTAGCGCATTTTGGCGGTTTTTGAGAACCTATTGGACAGGATTTGATCAGACAGATCTGGCAACACTGTCTGTTTGCCCGTGTGTTATTGTGTGTCTCTCTCGGCATACAGCCAGTGTGTGCTGCTCTATTAGCAGGTGGAATTTGAGAGTGTCTGGCCAAGGCCAGTTAGCATACACACACACACTGACGCAGTCATGGGTCACTCACACCAGCCTTTCAACTTCATCCACACCTGCCGTGTGTGTGTGTGTGTGTGTGTGTGTGTGTGTGTGTGTGTGTGTGTGTGTGTGTGTGTGTGTGTGTGGGCATGCGGGCATGCGGGCATGCGGGCATGCATGCGTGCATGTGTGATGCATGCGCACATGTGTGCGTGTGTGTATGTCAGTTACAAACTGCACAGAGTACTGTGTTTATCTTTCTCTTTCTGGTGTGTCGTATGTCAGCTTAAGTGATTATTTGCTGCTTGAAAGAAGTCTAAAGCGAAGTAACTGCTACTGAAACAAAATACCGGTAACTACACCTGAAGCAAAGTAACTACTATGAAAATAAAGTAACTTCCACTGAAGCTACTAAGTAACCACGGTACACAAGCATTGGCAGTCAGAAAGATGCCATTGTCATCCTCTTCAGTCAAATGTGTTGGCTTTGTAGTCAGTAGCCACTATGGCTAGGGAGGTCAGGCTACTCTGTTCAATTCTGTTCTGTTCTGTTCTATTCTATTCTATTCTATTCTATTCTATTCTATTCTATTACCTTCTCTTCTCTTCTCTTCTCTTCTCTTCTCTTCTCTTCTCTTCTCTTCTCTTCTCTTCTCTTCTCTTCTCTATTCTATTCTATTCTATTCTATTCTATTCTATTCTGCTGGTCTTGTTGACAGTGCCAGGCCGGTCTGTGTGGGAGGCTTTTCCCCCTACATGGCTCTGTGGTGAGCGGCTGCTTGTCTGGTTTTATGGCTGGAAATATGGTTTGCTGGAACCCAGCCATCTCATTGGGACATCAGCCAAAGGGCCATCTCCATGGACACTAATCCTGGTGTGTGTGTGTGTGTGTGTGTGTGTGTGTGTGTGTGTGTGTGTGTGTGTGTGTGTGTGTGTGTGTGTGTTTGTGTCTGTGTGTGTGTGTGTGTGTGTGTGTGTGTTTGTGTCTGTGTGTGTGTGTGTGTGTGTGTGTGTGTGTTGTATGTCTGCGTGTCTGCGTGAGTGCAAGCATATGTGTGTGCGTGTGTGTGTTTACCTACCAACGGTAAAGGAAGGGTGTGGTGATTAGGGTGCGTTATGGCGGTTTTAAGATTGTTGTGTTTGGCTGTATTAGGCTGTGTATTGTGTGGTATGGTGCCTGTCTGCTCTCTGCGTGGTACGGTATGGCACAGCACGGCACGGTACATCCTTCCCCAGACTCCCCCCCTGGTTCTGATCTGAAAGGTGATAGCTGTGTTATGGTGTGTTACGGTGGTTATAAGTCTGTGTGGTGTAATGTGGTGCACATCTGCCAGGAAAAATGCCTTCAAAGTACAGTAGGGATGCAAATTATCGATTAAGTCATTAATCTTTAGTTCAGGGGTTCCCAAACTTTTTTCCCTGCGCACCCCCTTGTACATTTCAATGTGGTTCGCGCACCCCCTAAGCAAATGTTTTGGTGTACTTATGGCCACTTAAATATGGCTTCACTGCACAAATCATTGCATGTTATGCAGTCATTTAGGGAATCCCCATTTCCAATAGGCTTGATGTTTTTTGAAGCATACAATTCACCATACAATTAAAAACTACTTTATTTTCATAATGAAAATACCCTTATCCGCCATTGCTCAATTCAGCCCGTGCACCCCCTTGTGGCAGGCCACTCACCCCCAGGGGTGCACGCACCCCAGTTTAGGAAACCCTGCTTTAGTTGATTGCCTTATCGATCGACTTACAGTTTTTGCCTACTGCTTAAACACTATAGGCAGATGCTTAAACCAAAGTAGCATATCGTTAAGTTGTTGGTGCATAACTTAAACACTTATTGCTTGACTTTAAACAAAAGTAAGCATTACACTTTCATACCAGTTTAGCAAGGCACTTGCTCCTTTACGCAACACACAGACTCCAGCTGTCTACACACAATTTCATACACAAGACACTTTGTTCAAAAGTAAAATCTCAGAGTGTCATTGTGAAATCTGTTAAAAAAAACAAAACACACTGATGTATGACAAGATTTAGACACAGACAATAAAACACATGCTTTCAAAATTGAACACTATTCTGCCATGTTACAAAGTTGCATGCTTTATATTACATTGCATTTGTTTTATTTTGCATTTATTTGTTTTACTTTGATTGCTTGTATGCTAAACAAGGCGAATAGCACAATGGTACTAAAGTGTAGAATATGGAGTATGGCATTGACTGACTCACGTACTGTAAAACCTAGCCTGATACATGCCGCCAAGAGTAGCCTTTTGTCTTCATCATCACATGTTAGGTAATGTGAACATGATAGTTTGTAGAAATAGTGTCATATTCAGAACACAACCAAGCAAGACCACTTGAGCAAACTGACTGAACATGATATAATTTTGATGATGTCATGTAGATGTCAGCTGCATAGTGTGTCTGTGAAAATGTATTGCATTTCGTGAATACCTCATACCTCATAACCAAACAAAGCAGCCTATATTGACTTGATTGTCATGGATGATTGTCATTACAGCATGTTGACGTAACCCCATATTTATATCATATTTAGTAGATGTTTGAAAATTTGTGAATATAACCAATACACAAAAAGGTACATAATCTCACCTACACACTGTTGTATTTAGAGTGATGTACTGTTTGAGATATATTTTGCTTTGGTTTAATGTCCTGTACTGTAAGGTGCAGTTTTGTAATGTACAGTATTGAATGTACATTCTGTGAGACTAAATACACTGCTCCAAAAAGAAAGACTGCTGTGTTTTGTATAAAGCAGACAACTGTTTTAAAGTTGATCTAATTTGTTTTCTCATTTGGTGCTTTTGTGTGTCTTTTGACATGAAAGTGAGGTTTTGACAAAAGATTGTAAGGTTTTTATGGCAATGTTTATGCTTTTATAGCAGAGCTTCATGTTGCCATATATGTGATGGGTTTATCTCCAAGTGTTGAGAGTAATTGGCTTGTGTGTAGAGTTTTGACTCTATGAGCCAAATTTTGCAAATTGTGTGCAAGCAGTCAGCAAAAACTGTAAGATTAATTGATAAGCAGCGTTGTTTCCCCAAAATCAACAAAATACATAAAAAAACCCTACTAAATCTAAAAATTACAATATTAAAAATGAGATAGAATACTACATTTAAACTAGTTGTATATAAATTCTTCAATCCAAAGGATTTAAATATTCCCACTCACACCCTTCTTCACATGCCCATTTCACCTGGGTCTCTTGTCAGCTGAATTGGCGATTAATTGTGATTAATGTTTTTTAATTGATTAATGCATTAATCGATTAAAGTAGATTAATCAATTAATCGTTTGCATCCCTACCTCAAAGTCCTGGTATTGACATACGGTAGCAATATCTCTAAAACGGAACCCATTTGGAGCATAGGGCTTTGTCACAAGATAAAGGAGATGTAATGAAGACCATTTGCAGTCTAAACTTAATCTTGGTAAAAATATGTAGTTAGTTACTGCACTATGCCTTTGTAGGGCATTGTACTGGACTGTAGTGTACATCCTACCCCAGACTCCCCCCTGGCCCTGAACTGACAGGTGATAGCTCGGTGGTGGCTGGGTGGCGAAAGTTGCCTTACCATCATAACTAGGCCAGGGTGGAAATGAACTGCTGTTGGACTGTGAGAAGCGCCCTGAGGAAGGAATGTCCTTCCTGGAATGAGATAACTATACAACACACACACACACACACACACACACACACACACACACACACACACACACACACACACACACACACACACACACACACACACACACACACACACACACACAATCACACACAATCACACACATGCAGACCCCTCCCTGACACATACCTGCGTGGGCAGACATGGATGGGACAACGGTTTGAAACGACAATCTCATAGATATTATCTGTTAAATTTATTGTCATTTTTCTGTAGACAGGATTATGGGGGCATAACTTAATGAGGCAGTAATAACAGATGATGTAACAATGTGTAATAAGAGCATGTGCTGATTATAAAGCTGTCTCTCAAGACTCCGACATACCTAACATACATAGCATAAGCTCCATGCCACGCTGGCCAGAACTAAACCAGCGACTGAAACTGGCATTCCAAAGCCTTCCTTTTTGTCCACATGGCTAGCAGTGCTCTTTGTTTAAAGGTACACTGTCTGAGATTTTTAGTTGTTTATTTCCAGAATCCACGCTATCCATTCACTAATGTTACCCTTTTCATGAATACTTACCACCACCATCAAATTCTAAGTATTCATTATGACTGGAAAAATTGCACTTTCCATACATGAAAAGGGGGATCTTCTCCATGGTCCACCATTTTGAATTTCCAGAAATAGCCATTCTTAGCTGCAAAAATGACTGTACTTGGGCTATACTTGAAAATATTAGTTTATAACTAATTTAACTTTCATGAAAAGATCAAATTTGGCAATAGGCAAAGTTGAGTGTTGCCAAAAATAGCAGCATAGTTGCAGTACCTTTTTTGACCATTTCCTGCACAGTGTACCTTTAATGCCTTTGCACAGAGCCTACTACAGTCACCACCATTGTAATAAATTAGTGTTTTTAAAGGTGCACTGTGTAAGATTGTGGCCAGAATAGGTATCGCAACTGTGCTTCTCATTGGAATTGTGCTGCCTATTGCCAAATGTTATCTTTTCATGAATATTTACTATTTACTATTTACTAGTATGACCACAGTACAGTAAGTGGAGATGTGGAGATACTTTTTTGATATTCCAAGCAGTCCTTGTAATTCCAGAGGTCGCTAGTGCAAGGCTAGTGCAAGTGACTTTCGGTGGCCTCTCACTAAAACAGTCGTTTACCCAGTCCTACCCAGTCCACATGTCTACAAGACTCTAACTATAAAATAGGGTCCAATGTCGAAAATCCCGGAGTGTCACTTTACATAACCGATTAAGACTTACCATTTTGGTGACAATAAGGTTATAACAGAGGCTAAGGAGTGTTTTAACGCTCTCAGCCATGTCATAGCAATGTTGTTGTGATGTAGTTGAATCTATTCAGACGCAGGCCCATCTGCACAAAGACGCTCGGCTACCACTTCAATCACTTCAGTCTTGATTGACTGATGGACTGCTGACTGACTGCCCGGCGTTACGCTACACCCAAGACTACTGTTGCGACATGATGAGAAACGCATGGAAGAAAACACTTGTGAAGCAAGCTGGGAGATAAGTAGCAGCTCAGGGCTAACTAGAGCGAGCTACTTGAGTGCAGATGAGATCGGTGATTAGGCCCGCATACAGTAGCCTCTTCATCTCCTTTCAAATCTCTTCGAGACTTGGTCTGACCAAGAGCATAACAATTAACATTTCCCAAACGGCATTTCCCAAATGGACTCCCTTGGTTTGCCAAGAATTGTTTGCTTCCCAATAAAGTGGGAGGAGTTCCCACATTTGTGGGAACTCAGAAAGTACTTGCATTGCTCTTGACCTGACTGGTAGCACCGCTGAAGCTGTTGCGTCACTAGGAGGGCACGGCCTGGCTAGCATACAGTAGCCTCTTCATCTCCTCTGTGATGCGAAGAATGATGTTAACTTTCAGGTGCTCGACTCATAATGTGCACTGTGCCACCTGTGGAAGACTTTGCTACACTACTAGTGTACTACACTACTACGACATTACACAGGGCCTTAACCCCTTAAGACACGGCATTATAAATTAGCTATTACCAGCATGGCAATGACCAAGTCGTAATGTATTACTAAAGGCCCCGTGCACTGTGATAGTAGTGTAGTACTATAGTAGTTAACTTTCAATGTCTATTACAGCGTGCCTCAGGAGGTACAGCGTGCATTAAGGGGCTACGTAAAATATTATGACTCGATCATTGCCATTCTGGTAACAACAAATGTATACCAAGGGCCATGTTTTAATTTCAATTTTTATTAAGGATAGCACCTTGAGATGAATCGTCTC
>NC_085867.1:25051422-25056422 GCF_034702125.1 Engraulis encrasicolus | reverse complement strand
ACTGGGTTATTAGGAAACACTTTTATTTCTCACGAAATAGCTTAATCATCAGTGAGCATATGGCACCAGTCGTGTGATTGGTTCCGCCCTAAGAAAATGGAAACTGGGAACCAGTTTGGTGCTTCTCGGCAGTATTGCTCAAGTCAAGACGTGCCACCCCCTGGGTTGCCATGGCGCCCAGGGGTCAGGGCTCAAGGACTGCTGGTTGGCTAGCGTGGGTGTCTTGGTACAGCTTAGTCACTTTAGGCACACCTGAAAACACGGCACACTGGTGAATCATTGGTAGAAGAAAATCTGCATGTTTTTTTTAACCCCTTGGCATGTTATAACCTTACTGTCCTCAAAATTGTAATGACCAAGTTTTAATGTGTGAATAAAGGCTTTCAGAAATCTCATAGCAATGTTATTATGATGGATGGGGCAGCCGTGGCCTCGTGGTTAGAGAGTTGGTCTTTCAATCTGGGGGTTGCAGGTTCGAATCCCCCCTGACCTCTCCCTACATATCCATGGATGGATATGTGCCCTTGAGCAAAGCACCTAACCCCACATTGATCCAGGAAATGTAACCAATACCCTGAAAAATAATAACTGCGTGTCGATTTGAATACAAATGAAAGCGTCAGCTAAGTGAAATGTAATGTAATGTATTGTATTGATGTAGTCGATTAGAGTCTTTCCAGCAATGCGTGGGCCCATCTTCACAAAGACGCTACATGAAATAAACTACATGCATCTGCGTATGGGTGGTTGACATGATGCCCTGTTTTTACGTAACATTAGTTAAAAACCTACAAAATTGATATTTTTCCTCTTGAAAACAAATGTGAATGAAAAAAGATGTGGTACATCATGTTTCATATTAGTCTTAGATGAGAAGAAACATTTTTGTTCAGATTTATGGAAAGGTTTATATGTCAAATGTCCTGTGGTGTGACTGTAACATTAATAAAACCTGGAATATATACAGCTATAAAATAAACCAACAACATTTTGAATCATTTATAAAGCATTTTCCATGATTGCATAAATATTAACCTTATATATAAAAAAAATATGAATGTGAAAAAAACTCAATACAGTAATATTAACTACAAGTTCAATTTCGTAACACAAATTGCGTCCTGTGGGGTGACATGTAAGTCAGGTTTGTGGACGGGCAGCTGCACGGTCAACTACAAGGGTCTTAAAGACAGGCTCCTAACTAGTTATACCTCAGTTATTGGAGAGTGGTGTGGAAGTTCAAGGTGACTATTAACCTCTTAATATGTCTACATATTACAATGTGTCTGTCACACAATGCTTAGGTTAATTTATGGTGTCCCGTGGTGTGACTGCTCTTATGGAAGAAAAAAACGTTTTTCATGAGTGAAAACACATATTAAGGTTAAACACAATATCATTATCTAGTTAGCATGAGCTCGGAGGTCAGTCACGAATACAAAAGGATTAAAATGGCCACAATGCAGTGAATTTCCTGTGATGTGACTTCATGTCCTATGGTGTGACATGCTTAGGCATTGTGTTACTCAATCCTTACTCATGCATCATGCAAGTATATAAGGATACCAGGAGATTTATTTGTCACATTCACATAATTATTACAAGTAATACAGTGAAACCATGCAGTGAAATCACAGTTATCTGCCTGTACGATGCATAGGCATGTGTGGGTGGGGTTGGGGGTGCGGGTGGGTAGTAGTGTGTGTGTGGGGTGGGGGTTGAAGGAACAATAGCAGAAAGAGCATTGGGGATATGTTTGTGCAGAATATTCATCATTTTATTGTATCTTACAGAAATGTCGGTAACACTTTACTTTACGGATCGCTAATAAGGTGTTAATTTCATAGTAATTTCTCAGTAATTTTAGTCTAATTTCAATGTAATAACTGCTTGTTATTAGTAATAACAGCAAAATAACCATATGGTTTCCAGTGCAATTACACTATAATTTCTCATTAATAACAGCAAAAATATCCAGTGCAATTATGCTGTAGTTTCTAGTTAATAGTAGGCTAATGGAAACAGCTACTGTGTCATCATAGTAGTTAGGTGGTAGGTATGCCAGTAACTAAACGGTATCAGCCGAAGTAGTTTCATACTAATTAGGCTACATCAGGGCCGTAATGTGCAATATTTCCTCTTCCTATGTTATTGCATAGAAACGACCACCCAAGCATCCTTGTACTATTTCTGCTTAATTACCTTGGAAAAAATTGAGTAGTTATATGGAAATAAGATAGAATCAGGGCCGTAAAATGCATTATCACCTATTCCACTCAATTTTATGGAAATTACATATTTTCATGGCCTTAAAATGTCTTATTTCTTATTTCCACTCAATTACTTAGTTATTATCATTTTTAATACAATATAGACTAGCCTACTATGAAGTGATTCAAGCACACAGACAAACACATTGTGTGCAAAACTTTATTTATTTTTCCAATCAGTTATGAGATTCATGTTCACTGATGTGAGGTTGTCAATCTGCCACCATCCAGAGGAAGTCCTGTGAACACAAACAAACAAACAGAGAAGTCAACTGCAAGACCGGTTTCACCACGTTTATTTTTTAATGTTATCAATTCACCATCGCTAAATTTGCTTCTGGAATGTAGTACCATGTTAAATGCACGTTGTAAATCTTCTTCAGGCTGATATCGTTGATTTACAAAGGCAAACTCTAGCTAGCACCTAGCTTCAGTCATTGAAAACATGGTGGGCAGAGCTAGCTAGTGGTTTCCATTGTAAAGGTACTTCTGTATGCCGTTTCATTTCCAGAACAAACATAAACCTAACACTAACTCATAAAACATGTTTGCATAAGGCTAAAGTCATTCGACGATTGAAGGTGGATGAAATCAACATCAAGACCATTTTAGCTCACCTTGAAAGTTACCCTGGTTGCTGCCTGCGTGCGAAAGCACTCTGTCGTACGTCTCAAACTCCACCCTTGTGTGTCAGTGTACTCAATTAAACAACGTCAGCGTCTCTGAGCCATACTGGAAGCAGAGCGGGCAGCATACAACATACAAGTGTGTGCTTGAAGTACAGAAGTATACTGATTGGGACGCTTCTGTTCTGCAGTAACCAAACTTTCGTTGCCTAGCAACAACAGGACTCGCCACCACCGTGAGCTAGTTCAACTTCAGTGCAGCAGAGCCAGGCAAGGTAAGCTTCCTGACAACGAACTTTTAATGTAGTTCTAGCTTTAACCTGCTTTCATTCTGTCTCTGAACATTGAAGGATTTTAACTGTATGCATTGCAAACACGTCTTATCAGCCGTGTTTGTGCTGAAATGGCATACAGAGGTACATTTACAATGGAAACCACTAGCTAGCTCTGCACATCGTGTTTTCAATGACTGGAGAAGCTAGGTGCTAGCTAGAGTTTGCCTTGGTAAATCAGCAACGATGTCAGCCTGAGGAAGATTTACAATGTGCATTTAACATGGTACTGCATTTCAGAAGCAAATTTAGCGATGGTGAATTGATAACATTAAAAAATAAACGTGGTGAAACCGGTCTTGCAGTTGACTTCTCTGTTTGTTTGTTTGTGTTCACAGGACTTCCTCTGGATGGTGGCAGATTGACAACCTCACATCAGTGAACATGAATCTCATAACTGATTGGAAAAATAAATAAAGTTTTGCACACAATGTGTTTGTCTGTGTACTTGAATCACTTCATTGTAGGCTAGTCTATATTGTATTAAAAATGATAATAACTAAGTAATTGAGTGGAAATAAGAAATAAGACATTTTAAGGCCATGAAAATATGTAATTTCCATAAAATTGAGTGGAATAGGTGATAATGCATTTTACGGCCCTGATTCTATCTTATTTCCATATAACTACTCAATTGTTTCCAAGGTAATTAAGCAGAAATAATACAAGGATGCTTGGGTGGTCGTTTCTATGCAATAACATAGGAAGAGGAAATATTGCACATTACGGCCCTGATGTAGCCTAATTAGTATGAAACTACTTTGGCTGATACCGTTTAGTTACTGGCATACCTACCACCTAACTACTATGATGACACAGTAGCTGTTTCCATTAGCCTACTATTAACTAGAAACTACAGCATAATTGCACTGGAAACTGTATGGTTATTTTTGCTGTTATTAATGAGAAATTATAGTGTAATTGCACTGGAAACCATATGGTTATTTTGCTGTTATTACTAATAACAAGCAGTTATTACCATAAAATTAGACTGAAATTACTGAGAAATTACTATGAAATTAACACCTTATTAGCGATCCGTAAAGTAAAGTGTTACCGAGATGTCACACCAATGATGTCACACCGCAGGACACATTTTCCCAAAAATGGCAAATTTTGGCGAAATTCCACAAACCACTGACATCCCCATTTTTTCTTATTTTTTCCCAATTCTTCCACCCATTTTTCAAGAATTTGAATATGTTTCCTCCTTTAAGTGTGTTACGGCCTTAAATGTCAACCACCCATATACTGTATGTACTGCACATACATCCAAGGGCCTTCGCTACTTCAGCGCAATCCAGGGCATTTGCTGAGTTGTTCACAGGCGGATGTAGTGTATGATTATAGGGTTGCATAGGTGAGTTATAGCGTCACATAGGGTGCTCTGTTCTATACTGGCAATTTACATAGGGCATAGGGCTACATACACGGCTGTTCTAAAACGGTAACTTACATACCAGCATGTTTACCTTAGTTCATGTTTTCAAAGGTTAATAGCAAACCCTTTCTCACTCCGCCTGCCTTCTCTCTCTCTCTCTCTCTCTCTCTCTCTCTCTCTCTCTCTCTCTCTCTCTCTCTCTCTCTCTCTCTCTCTCTCTCTCTCTAGCCCCCCTCCCCCCTGCCCCACGTAGTACAGGGCTGCTGGCTGAATGTCATGTTTTGTTTTTGGTGAATAGTGATCATTTGTGTGGCTCTCACAAAGCGCCTTTTAAACCCGGCCTCTGTGTTTGTGCAGAATTCTATTACTGCTGCTCTGTGCGTGTGTGTGT
>NC_085867.1:25041422-25046422 GCF_034702125.1 Engraulis encrasicolus | reverse complement strand
CTCACAAGTTTCAAAACAAACAAAAAATTGATATCGCTCTTGCAAAGTCAGACATTTGTTGTTCTTGTCCAGACATACAGGCTAATGATTACAGGTACCTGTCACAGGTAGGTAGGGGAGGTGACAAAAAGCTTTGTAGATATGGAGCTCATTTCTGATTGTGTGTGTGTGTGTGTGTGTGTGTGTGTGTGTGTGTGTGTGTGTGTGTGTGTGTGTGTGTGTGTGTGTGTGTGTGTGTGTCTGTGTGTGTGTGTGTGTGTGTGTGTGCGTGTGTGTGTGTGTGTGTGTGTGTGTGTGCGTGTGTGTGTGCGTGCGCGCGCTTACGTATGTTGACACAGCTTACACACACACACACACACACACACACACACACACACACACACACACACACACACACACACACACACACACACACACACACACAGATTCTGTGTGGCGCCGGTAATGTGATAATGATAAGGACACCAGAACGACAGGCTGTGCAAAAAAAACCAAATCCATTAGGCAAATACTCCCACATCATGCGTCAGTCATGCTGTTGCCTAGCAATGGGGGTTCCTGTCCTGCGTTGCTGTCTTCAGACTGTTTGATTGATGCCAAACTGCTGTGTCTGAAAATGCTGTGTTTGTATGTTTAGGGTCAAAGCAACAGACCCTGAGGATGTTGGGCTGTTGGCCAATAGAAAGTACAGGACATTTATTTTGGGATGAAAAAAAGTGACAACTAAAGACAAAACTTGTCCTCCTCAAACTATATGGTTGCTAAGGAGTAGACAAAGGAAACTAAAATCTCTTTTTTGGATCATAACATTTTGGGCAATTTATCCTTTTATTAGGTCAGATTGCCTGGAACGTCATGATTAAAAACAGCAATGGGACCCTGCTGTCACAGACTTTTGTTGAGAAGTTACTATGTCCCTCTCTAAACCCCCAACTCAACAATGTATGCAATTTGACGTGATAGTAGGCAAGGTGCAAGGTGTAGGGGCGTCAACCAACATACCTTCTGAGAAACCCCGGATCAACGCAAATGCATGTCTTCCATGGAAATGGCTAGCCGAGTCTGCAGAGCCTTCCTCTGACTCTCCTTGGACTTTCACAGACAAACACATAAAATACCGTGGCTTCAATCGACAAAAGTCCAAGTAGTCCACAGGCACACCGCCACATAGGCTCAGCATGCGAGGCCAGTGCCTCATTCGGTGTTCTGCCTATTCCTCGGTGTAGGTGCCCAACGCGTTCCCCCTGCCCAATGTGTTCCCTTATGACTTTCACGTTTTAAATGTTTATTTTGCAGCCGTCAGAACATTAGCACGAAGAGACATGTTTTGTATTTATTTACTCTGCCTGATGAAGGTCTAAGGACCGAAAGCTTGCAAGTCAAGTAAAGCTTCTTTGCACAAAAATAGACCTGAAGTGTGCGGATTGTCTTCTTCTTATACTGAAATTTCTACTGAATCCTGCACCTTCTAAACAGATGAGCGGTGGCCTATCACAACTTAAGTTATCTATTTATTTATTTTATACCTTCACTTTATGTCATTGTTTTACAAGCCTTCGGCTTCGTGCCTATGGCCGAACCACACCAGGGAGGATATCCATCAGCATCATTCCTCCCACTCGGGTCATATTGCTTAAATATTGCGCTCTGAATTGTTAGTTGGTTAGCTGACCAGTTCAGCGTTTCTGTGACGGTTCTATATTATTATAAAACAGAGAGTTTAAAACACAAACTTACTCCTGTGGGTGGCTGCAAAATAAACACTTATTAAAACGAGAAAGTAAAAAATAACGGCACAGATCAGGCAATTTTCTCTTCCGTATACATCATACAACGCATGTGCAGTGTGCAAAGGGAACACATCGGGCAGGCGGAACCCGTTGGGCACCGACACTTAGGTCTCTTCCTCCAAGCGGCCCTGTGACCCCTGACCCTTAAAGGCCCAGAGCCCCAAAAGTTAACCGGTGCCCCTGTGTGCTAAGGATGGGGTAGTGTTCTGTTCATTTCCACACGGCCTACCTAACACTTTATTTTTTATTTCATTAACAAATGCGGATGCACAGCGTAGTGCTGAAATTGCGGGAACACATGGCAGATATGTTGTGTTTAAAAAAAGTTGCTATGTGTGACACTTGTTTTGCCTCTTCATTTAATGTAATTGTACGGCATTACTTTTCACTTGTACGTATGATCCTTAAGTGAACTAATGTTCATTACTTACACACATAATATGTCACCTACATATTTAACTGACTTAACACAACTGTTGCATGCTTACTAAATCTGCTATAATGACCTCATACATGCAGGCTTGGGTTGGATTCCATTCATCACCATCATTCAATGTTCATCAACATTCAGCAATCACCAACACTTCCGTGTGTGTGTGTGTGTGTGTGTGCGTGCGTGCGTGCCTGTGTGTGTGTGTTTGTGTCTCTGTCTGTGTCTGTGTCTGTGTGTGTTTTAACTAGATTAATTTCTTTGTCTGCATAGTGCTAGTGCTGTCAGTGCAGCTGACTGTCCGTAACGGCCCTGGGTGAAATTCCTCCCTGTGGTGGCAGTTGTAGTGTAGTGAGCCTTTACAGTGTTTGTGTTATGGCTCATTAGCTAAGCGCTAACAGACTAATAGGGCCCACAGCATTTTCTTGTGACATCAGCAGCTAGCATCTGATTCATTCTGATTGCTTTGATTAATTAGGTGTCAGCGTGGATAATGATGCCACACATATACGCTGGTACGCACACACACATGTACAGTACGTACACAGGCACATACATCTACGTACTCAGGCAGGCAGGCAGGGAGGCAGGCACACAGGTAAGCAGTCAGGCAAACACACACACATATATACACACGCACGCACATATACACACACATGCACGCACGCGATAACACGCGCACGCACGCACGCACGCACGCACACACACAGACACACACACACACACACACACAGACACACACACACACACACACACACACACACACATCGTGCACCCACCCCCACACACACACACACACACACACACACACACACACACACACACACACACACACACACACACACACACATCCAAGACTGTTCTAGGCTAAACCTGTCCCAAATCTGTCACTAAAGCAACATTTTCACTCTCTTGCTTTTGCCATTAGCAACACAATTACCATGGAACACACTATTTGCCTACAAACTCACTGCGATCCACAGACACACACACACACACACACACACACACACACACACACACACACACACACACACACACACACACACACACACACACACACACACACACACACACACAGACACACACACACACACACACACACACACACACACACACACACATACACATTTTCCCTGCCTCACACACACTACACGTGGTTACCCAGCAGGAATTTGTCACGGTGCCCTTTCAGGTTTAGAACATTTCGTCTATTGTTTTTGGGCCTCCTGCCTTTCCACAGACTCATGACTCATTGGCTTCTAGGAACACAGTCAGTTAAACAATCATTTTCAACAGGATGCGCTCAGCTTCTCAGCAGAGTAGCGTAGTGATAGTAGTAGAGTAGTAGAGTACAGTAGTGTAGCCGAAAAATGTTAGGAGTTAGGATTACTTACTTCACAAATCTTTGGCTTCTAGGAACACATTCAGTGAACAATCATTTTAAACAAGATGCATTCAGCTGCTCATTAAAGGGATAATCCGGTGTGAAATGATTTACGTTGTGTTAAAACGTGATGATGAGCCCTAACTTTTGCCTCATACCTCGCCTCCAAAGGTCAGCTTCTGCTGTGATGGACCGGCACCTGTCTAGCCATCGTTATAAATCTCTACTTTCCACCCATTTACGAGGCTCAAAGTTGCTCAATACTTCATTCCGCAAAGTCGCGGGATTGTTGATATGTAAAACGAGGCATAGAGAACATTGGTAGTCCACCGTTTGTTTAGAAACAACGCCATTCTCACAGGATGTTGCAAAAGCTGATAGCCAAGTCCTGAGTTGGTTTAGCAAAATATATACTTTTCTGGGTGGTACTGCCCTCTAGGGGCGCCAGCGAGTGAATACAGACTCAATTCGAATGAATGGGCCGTGCTCTCTTCACAGCGCCCTCTAGGTGAACTGCAGGCATGGATTGATACACTGGACATATCTCTTTTGCTAAACCATCTCAGAACTTGGCTATATATGCGTTTGCAACTCCCTGTAAGAATGGCATTGTCATACACACAGAATTTAGTGTGAGAAAGGCTCAAGACAAGAAATTAAAAATGATCTTGCAGGCCAAACAAAATGGCTCAGCAGGACAAATTTGGCCTGAGTTTGACATCCATGCCTAGATGGACACCATGCAGAGTTGCATAGTGCAGACTAGAGAGGAGTTACTTTACTGATCCTGATGCAAATTAAGATAAAGGTACTATAAAGTAATACTATGATACTAAAATATATTGGCGGTATAAAGTATCCAAACAATATATTGGCGGTATAAAATATTCAAGCAATATATTGGCGGTATTCAAACATTTGTTGAAACATAGCAAATAATAAATATTCTACTTAAATGATCCGATATAAAAAATATTTTGATATTTAAGGCTATTAACCTTATCTTGTTTACGGCTATATTTTAGTACTATATCTCATCCCACAGCTTTCAGCGACTGCAAATAATAATTCAAATATTAATAACTGAGAGTGATAGCATGCATCTGACCTTGAGCAACCTTTACCACTGCTTATCATAGCACCTATACTCCGACCACGATGTACCGTAAGCCCAGGTGCTAAACCTGGCTGTACTGAAACGCACTGTGTCAACACCACTTTCTCACTTGAAACAGCAGCCTATTGGGTGAAAAATAGGGAACCGAGATTTGTGTTGAGCCTCCGATAAGACCTTATCTGGAAACCTCCATCGCTAATCTAATGCTAGCCATGTGTGTCTGTGTGTGAGCACAGGGTTTAACCCGTGGATACCTAAAACACCTGAAAAAAAAGC
>NC_085867.1:25028922-25033922 GCF_034702125.1 Engraulis encrasicolus | reverse complement strand
CTGTTCTTATAAAGGGATGCATTGATGTTGTCAGAGTGTGTGTTCTGGAGCCAGAGAGGTGTTTTTGACTGGTTGTGTTTGCTTGTGTAAATCAGTGTGTGTGTGTGTGTGTGTGTATGTGTGTTTGTGTACGTGCGTGCGTGCGTGTGTGTGCGCGTGCGTGCATGCGTGTGTGTGTGTGTGCATGTGTGTAAATGGCGCCTCACACACGTTATGAGCAGTTAGTCACACCACACCTCTGTCCTAATTGTTTTCTTTTACACACACACACACACACACACACACACACACACACACACACACACACACACACACACACACACACACACACACACACACACACACACACACACACACACACACACACACACGTACACAATGAATAATATGCTTTGCATGTTGTTGTTGTGTAGTGTGTTTGTGTGTGTGTGTGTGTGTATGTGGTAACGTTGATGATTGAGTGATGAGTGTTGGTGTGCCTGGCTGTTGTAATGTTTTGATCACCATGGTTACAGTCACTCACAGACTTCACTTCAACAGTCCACAGCAGGAAAATATATTTTCCAAAACCATTAAAAAACATCATAAAAAACTATTCCTAGTTTAGATATTTGCATTTCCTTCTGTATATATATATATATTTATTTATTTGATGCATGAGTTGCATTCTTTCCTAGCCTTTTTCCCTTCTGTGTAACTCCCCTTCACTGTATGTCTCTGTTGTTCAGTTTAAAGCCTACTTTGACACTTCACAGAACAGTATTGACAATATTCTCTTCTCTTCTCTTCTCTTCTCTTCTCTTCTCTTCTCTTCTCTTCTCTTCTCTTCTCGTCTCGTCTCGTCTCGTCTCCTCTCCTCTCCTCTCCTCTCCTCTCCTCTCCTCTCCTCTCGTCTCGTCTCGTCTCGTCTCGTCTCGTCTCGTCTCGTCTCTTCTCTTCTCTTCTCTTCTCTTCTCTTCTCTTCTCTTCTCTTCTCTTCTCTTCTCTTCTCTTCTCTTCTCTTCTCTTCTCTTCTCTTCTCTTCTCTTCTCTTCTTTTCTCCTCTCCTCTTCTCTGCCTCCTCCAGGGCCAGGCTGAAGTGTGTGTGGGGTTGAAGACTACTGCAGCAGTAGATCCTGACCCAGAGGGGCCACAGTACTATGTGGTCTTACAGGGATCCACCTTAGACCACGTGACCACGGCTCAGAGGACTAGCGATGGGACATCTGTGGTTTTTAAGGCACCAGGTAAAATGTGCATACATGCACACAGACACAGACACAGACACAGACACAGACACAGACAGACACAGACAGACAGACACACAGACACACACACACACACACACACACACACACACACACACACACACACACACACACACACACACACACACACACACACACACACACACACACACACACACACACAGTGTGACAGATATTTACTTCATATAATGTTTGTTCATATTATATTCTGTATGAGAAAACACCAAAAGGGGCCACTTTCAGGAGTACAAAAAGAAAATACAGAAAACTTGAAGAATTGAAAATGAAGATTTTATTTCCCACTTACTTCCTTTCTCTGCGTCTCTTGAAATAGCAATCAGAGAGACAAAAAACTCTCACACAGAGAGAAAGATAAACAGAGCTACTCAAAGAGAGGGAGACTTTGAGAGAGGCAAATAGAGAAAGAGAGACGGAGGGACTTAGAGATTGAGTGAGAGATATGCAGAGTGTTTGTATTGGTGATTGAATTGTAGTCAGAAGTTAATGTGACAGCTACAGGTGAACTATGTAAAGAAAATATCAGAATGCACTCAATTTCTGTCTCACTCTCCAGCCTAGGGAGAGAAAAAGACTCAGACAGGAGAAAACGAAAAAATGAGGAAATGAGAGTTGATATGCAGTGAGAGTGTGTACTTTCACATGGTGCAGTCCTTTGAACAGTAGGTGATTTGTACCGCAGTAGAGGTGAGGCTACGTAGCGCCCAGACATCAGCAGACCGCGTTGGCCCCGAGCCAAGCACGCTGTTGAGACTGCAGCCAAGCCGGAGGCCTGCTGCCCTGCCAACACAGCTGCTGCTACTGCTGCTATTCAGTGTTGCCAGATGTGTCAGATCAAATCCCGCCCAAAAAGGCTCTCAAAAACTGCCAAAGTGTGCTAAATTCCGCCCAAATTCAACAAATTACATCGACTTCTATGGGCCCAAAACGTCTGACAAAAACTCCGCCAAATGGCCAATTTTTCCCGACGCTCATCCCAAGTAGCCCAATTGGGCGGGCAACCGCCCAATCTGACAATACTGCTGCTATTGCTGCTGAAGATGTGGTGGTGGTGGCGGAGCAGGGAGAAGGTGGTGGGAGAAGTTGAGGGATAGCGAGAGCGAGAGAGAGAGAGAGAGAGAGAGAGAGAGAGAGAGAGAGAGAGAGAGAGAGAGAGAGAGAGAGAGAGAGAGAGAGAGATAAAGACAGAGAGAGAGAGAGAGAGAGAGGGGGGATAGAGATATGAGAGAGAGAGAGAGAGAGAGAGAGAGAGAGAGAGAGAGAGAGAGAGAGAGAGAGAGAGAGAGAGAGAGAGAGAGAGATAGGGAGGGATATTTGTGTAGAGAAAATACCAGAGGAAAGAGGAAAGCAGAGATACTGCATATAGAAAAAGAGAGATACTGTAGAATGAGAAAGAGAGCAAGAAAGAGAGGGATAGAAAAGGAGTGGTGGAGGACACAATCTCAGCAGGGGTCCATTAATCCCGCAGCCAGGGCGGGTTCCTAAATTCGGGGGGAATCCAGGATGTTCCTTCCTGCTTCCTGCTGGATGGATCGCCTGTTGGTTGCACAGGGCTCAGGAGTTTCCATAGAAACCGTGCAAACCAGGAAGCTGTTATGTGTTGTTTTGGTCCTGTGCTGTGTTTCGAGTGTTCGAGTGTTCCCTACCCCCTGCGTCCTGCAGTGAGACTATCAGAATATCTTTTGTCTGGCAGTGAAATACAAGGAAGTGGGTGCACTAATTAAGCTCATGGTTTGGTAGTTTGTCTTAGCTACACTAACAATAGGACAGATTTATTGGTAGTTTCCTGGTCGCGCTAAGCTAGTTTTCCAGTGAGATCATGAAAACAGCTATGCATTTTAAAAGTTATAATGTAGCAGATATGTGCAGCTGTGTGTGTACAGACAGTATGTGCGTACATCCAAGCTTTTTGAGTCCAAGCACCAGAGCTCATTGAGTATTTATAAATGTGGAACATTCTTTGTTAATGTATTTTTCATTGATTTCCATCACTTGAATGTGGAAACATTTGACATTGAGTTTAGATCCAGCACATCAACTTCAACGGATCAAATAAATGTTTGCGTTTCTCTTCCTTCTAGGCCATAATGTGGCAGAGAGTGTGTCCGTGGTGGTGTATGTGTGCCATGGTGGTGATGACGAGATGGCAGAAGTAACCCCCCAACTGTCGCCTGCGGGTGACACACTCTCCCTGATGTACGAGCGGGACACCGTCCAGGAGGTGGCTGAACTCCTCATGACCCCTGCTCTCCTGACCTCCAGCAGCTACAGGGACATCCTGAAGAAGCTCGGCCCAGGAGGAGAGCTCGAGGTTGGGCAGCATAGAGGCAGAGATGGGGTTGATCTGGGGACGTCCAGCATCCTTCAGGATACTAAAGACAGGCTGAGATGTAGTGCGGAAACATTGGTTGATGAACAGAACACTGAAGTGACTGAAATGCTGGGAGGTCATGAGGAAGCTTCTGGAAAAGACGGGAGTTTAGGAAAAGAAGGAGATGAAGGTCACATGAAGGACAAACTGAAGGATCTGGATGCTCCATTGACGTTAGCGGTAGCTAACATGACCTACCCGTGTGAGTGGAGCAACCTGAGGACCAACCACAATGAAGACAAAGGTAAGCTGCTGCTAAGTCAGAGCTATAGTAGATCCAATCTTGGAGGACAATGCTAGTATACCTCTCTCCAGACATGCACAAGATGTGCCACTGGTCGATATGTTGTCTGTATGCCCACTGATTCATTGATTGACCTTTGATATACAAATGGGTTCACCCTCGACAAATTGTGTCCACAGTTAAGTCAGAGTTAGGCTTCAGGAATAAACAAACCCATTCACAAATTTGTCAACCCAATTTGCTAAGTGACTTTGCCTGTTTAAGCCTGACTCATCGACACACTTGGGCTAAATTTACTACTGTCGACTGTTTTGACTGTCGAAAAGGAATAGGCCTTACTCCCAGGGAGTGGCCTCACGAAACTACTCCACTCAAATGCTCACATGGCGAGCCCTGTCACCCTACAACCTTTGCACAAAGATTGACAGACTCATTCACTTAAGCTACTGACCAAATTTACTAAGCGACTTTGACTATCTGACTATTACAGTCTTTATTCGTTAACTTTGACTGTTGAGCATTGTTAAGCATTTTTGTCGGTATGTCAAGCACAGCACACTATTGTCTCAAGCATTACCTTTCCTGCAAGCATTGACAGACACAGCTACGCACTTTAGCTACTGAACACACTCAGTAAGTGACATTGACGGTGGACCTGAAGCTTTGGCCGTCTTCAATGTCACGGAAGAGCCTCAGGCAGCAGCAACAACAACAGAAACTTCACTCTCTTAACGTCAGTTTGCTAAGCTCAGCTCACCCGGTTGCGGCTCGCAGCGTAACCTTTTGCACGAGCAAGCAAGTTTTTTTGGTAACGCGTAGCAGTTGTTTCAACAGCGCAGGCTTATGTAAGCACTAAGCAGTCGTTGGGTCAGAGTCAGACTGAGAACGACACTGAGGAGTTCTAGCTGGGGCTGTTGTTGGAGTAACCCGACCCGGGCGCTGGCAGACAAGTGGTTCTGCCACACAGATGGGTTCCGTTCCACCATGCCGGGTCGGGCCTTTTTGCAGAGCGGAGTGCCTGTGAGCCGCGTCTGACCTAGTTAGTGTAATTTTATCTAATGGCTTTGAAATGCCCAGAGCTCGCATACCAGACCGCCTTGCTCTTTTGACTGACAGCTCT
>NC_085867.1:24996422-24998922 GCF_034702125.1 Engraulis encrasicolus | reverse complement strand
TTACATTGTAAGGAGGGCATAAAAACCATTGGGTCTATTGGGAATGAGGATTGCCCAACATAGTGACAGCATAATGTGCGGTGATTTGCTATCTCATAGCGCAAACATATGCTTAGGGGGTGCGCAAACCAGATTAAAATGTACAAGGGGGTGCACAGGGAAAAAAAGTTTGGGAACCACTGGCCTAATGCATTGTAGTCCAGCTTCACCCCTGATATGGGCCTCATTTGACTAGATTTGGCATGGATTTTCCATAGAATTCCAGTGGTGAGAGAAAACCATTTTAATTTAAGCTTGACTTGTTGAACTTCATGTCATAGCATTTAAATTAGAAATGTTGCATAAATACATTCCTTTACAGTATATATTGGTCTCTATGCTGTTTGTTGATTTTAGTAGCCCAGCCTGCAACTTGAATAGATACTAATGCCCTATTCATCTAAACTGCAGGAAACGTTCAACATGTTTGAGTGAGTGTGTGTGTGTGTGTGTGTGTGTGTGTGTGTGTATGCGTGTGTGTGTGTGTGTGTGTGTGCGTGTGTGCGTGTGTGCGCGTGTGTGTGTGTGTGTGTGTGTGTGTGTGTGTGTGTGTGTGTGTGTGTGCGTGTGTGTGTGTGTGTGTGTGTGTGTGTGTGTGTGTGTTGTAATTGGTAATTCCCAGTAAACAAGATGATAATGTCTGTCAGTATGCATGCTGTGATTGTCAGTGTGATAAGCTAGTAATTTAAAACATCAACATTGTGGTTTGAATTCCTGGGTCGTCCTTGTCATCTGCTCTGCGGTAAGGGGGTCAAATTGCTGCCATGATGACACTATGCATGTTAGGGTGCATCAGTTGCCCCCTATGAAAAGATATCGCCTTGGCCCTATAGTAAAAATGTTCTACACCCAGTAAAAACACACTGTGTAAAATATTTTGAAATTTGGATGAAGTCTACCGGGGCCACCAGCCCCATGAAAATGGAAAATAATGGTGATAGTCAGAATCTTGGAATAGAAATGGACATTTTGCTCCATAAAGCTACCCAATAAAAAACATATTGTCTCAGCTCTGTGATAAAAATGTTCTATGCACAGTAAAATCACTCTGTGTAAAACATTTTGAAATTTGGATGAAGTCTACCGGGGCCACCAGCCCCATGAAAATAGAAAATAATGGTGATAGTCAAAATCTTGGATAGAAACAGGGATGGACTGGCCATCTGGCATGGCGGGCATTTCCTAGTGAGCCCCGCACCCTCGTGGGCCCCCATTTTTAAATTTTTTACATTACTGAAAATAGGGGCCCATGAGGGTGCGGGGCCCACCGGTGAGTCAGTTCTCCGGCACTAGTAATAATGAGGGGGCCCCCTTAAATCCAAAAGTGCCCGGGCCATATTTATCACCCAGTCCAGCCCTGAATAGAAATGGACATTTTGCTGCATAAAGCTACCCAATAAAAACATATTGCCTCAGCTGTGTGATAAAAAAATGTTCTATGCACAGTAAAATCACTCTGTGGAAAATGTGTTGAAATTTAGATTAATTCTACTGGGTCCACCAGGCCCATGAAAATACAAAGCAATGGTGATAGTGATGGGCAACCTGGATTCCAAAGTCCAGTGCCACATATTCCAAATATAGCCAATATAATGAACCAGCTGACCCACTGCCAGTATCAAGCAAGAGATTGCGAAGTTGTATGACTTTTGTGTGCTTCACCTGTGGGCCTACAGGATTGTACAGGTAGCTGTTAATACCTGGTGGAGCATCTGTACTAAAGCTGTGAATGCTCCTTGGAATGACTTCTGTTTTTTTAAGAAATCTCTGCTGTAGTTCAATAGAGTACATACAATACAACTGTATGTGATGTTGGAAAGAGTGGCTTCCCAAAACCTGTACTTAAGTGGCTTCTAGGTATGTCATGGGTATCACCAGGTCCAGAGTCCATTGCCAAGGGCCTCTCAGGTAAGTTATGGTACTCATCTGATGGAGTAAAGTGAAATACTACCACAGGCGATGGGATAAAGAAGTAATGGCACTCTTCAATACAGTTGTATTGACTGCTTTGTAGCCTAGGCATTCCAAGGAACATTCACAGCTTTGGTACAGATGTTCCTCCATGAATTGTAGGCCCACACAGGTGAAACACACAAATATAACAGTCATGCAGCTTTGCAATCTCTTGCTTGATACTAGCAGTGGTCCAAGGCAGCAAGGAATTGATATTGTGTTGCAAAAGAGCAAATTTGCCTAAATATAGCAGTTTGACCATCAGTCTGTCCTGAGACTGAAGTCTGTGTAAGTGGATCGACTGAATACACAACCTGCTTAGATATTCCTTCTGTTTGTGCTCCCAATACAGGTGATCTCACTAATTACCTCATCAACCTGGCTTAAGTGGTAATTAGGCTCAGCTGGTTCATTATATTGGCTGGGGCAAATGTGTCACACGGTTTGTCCACCTCTGTTTTAAGATAATGGCAAACCTAGATTCAAAAGCTACAATCCAGTGCCACAG
>NC_085867.1:24966422-24978922 GCF_034702125.1 Engraulis encrasicolus | reverse complement strand
TGAGGATGAAGAGGAGAGGGGGGAGTTGAGGTCTCCCACAGTTCCCTCATTAGTCTGGGGGTTCAGGGTTCACTGGACTGGATCACTGTGGGCTCCGACTGGAAGTCAGTCAGTACTTATATTACTGTACAGGCCAGCGGCAGCTCATATCAGTTCAGTGGTTTAAGAAGTCTGGGGTGTGTGTGTGTGTGTGTGTGTGTGTGTGTGTGTGTGTGTGTGTGTGGGTGTGTGTGTGTGTTTGTGTGTGTGTGTGTATGTGTGTGTGTGTGTGTGGGTGGGTGTGTGTGTGTGTGTGTGTGTGTGTGTGTGTGTGTGTGTGTGTGTGTGTGTGTGTGTGTGTGTGCGCGTGCGCGGCTGTGCGTACGTGTGTGTGTGTGCACTATGCATGTTCTTGCTTGCATGCATTGGCTTATATTTGTGTGTGTCTGTGTGTGTGTGTGTGTGTGTGTGTGTGTGTGTGTGTGTGTGTGTGTGTATGGATACGTGTCGTGTATGCAGTGATTCTTGTGTGTGTCCTCTGTCCACTGGAGTTTGTGGTCCATGGTGCTCTCGATAAGAGGGCCATGCTGTTCTGGCGTTCCTTAATGGACTTCCTCCATGACAGCAGAGCAATCTCTCCCCCAGTGCTCTTCATCTCCCTCTCTCTTCCTCTCCATCTCGCCCTCCCTCTCTCTCTTTCTCCATATCTTACTCGCTCCCTTCATCTCATTCTTTTTTCTCTGCTCTCCTTTTTTCCTTCCTCTGTTTCACCTCATCTCTTCATTTACATCTCCAGCTGTCTCTCTCTGTCTCTTCCTCTCTCCCTTCATTTCTATCTCTCTCCTTCTATCTCGCTCCCTCTGTCTCTCTCTCTCTCTTTCTCTCTCTCTCTCTCGCTCCCTCTGTCTCTCTCTCTCTCTTTCTCTCTCTCTCTCTCTCCCTCTCTCTTTTTTTTTCTCTCTATCTGTATCTCTGCCTCTGTGTATCCCTCTCCCTCTCTACCTCTTTCTCTCTACGGCTGCAGAGTTTCTGATCTTCCGGCTAAAGGCTTTTAGGAACTCTGCCAGCACTCCTCTTCAGCATATTCTGCCCTCCTCCTCTCCCTCTCTTCGTCCCGTTCCTTCTTGCTCTGTTCATTCTTCTTTGGAAAGCAGCAGTAGGCCTTGTGCTTTAGCACTATTCAGAGGAAAAACATGCGCATACATACGTGCGCACGCACACACGCCACACGCGCACATACACACACACACGCACACATACACACACACACACACACTTACACACACACACACACACACACACACAGACGCAAAGAGGCATGGATAAAGACCGCTGTTGGTGTTTTACGAAGACGATGGATGAGTCTATGTTGTGTTTTTGTTTACACAAAAGGGTGAAAAGGGGTATATACTGTATTTAAGCTAGGAAGGAAAGAAGAGAAGAAAAAACTGCAGGAATAAAGAAAGATAGGCTGAAAAGACATACATTCAAATGTATGGTGTGTGCGTGTCTGTGCGTGCACATGTTTATGCGTGTGTGAATGTGTGTATGTCTATGTGTGGTGTGTGTGTGTGCGCATGTGTGCATATATGTATGCTTGTGTGTGTGTGTGAAGAGAGCGGTTCCGCAGGCGAGCTCAGTCGGCTGAGGATGAGTCCAGTATGGAGCTGGCTGACTCCCTACAGCATCTCACTCTCTCAGAGTTCCTCAAAGAGTACGTCACTATGGCTACGTCTTTATGGTTACGTTACAATAACGACGACAAGCGAGCACACCCAGCCTGCGCGATCGTTAGCTATAGCATGATTCCAGTTTGCGTTACTGTTAGGTCTTTCACCACCGAGCCTGCAAGCATGTTAGCTATAGCATGACTAGTTTGCGTCCATGTTAGCCCTACACTACCCAGCCTGTGCACATGCTAGCTGTAGCATTATTCCAGTTTCTGTCAACGTTAGCCTTTTCACAGCCTGTACCAATGTCAGCTGTAGCATGAGCTTAGCCTGTGCTAATATAAGGTTCTTCAGCATGAGCAAACTGTCCATATTCATCCACAACTTGCACCTGACCCCCCACACCCACACTCCCTCCACTCTTATGCGTTCAAATTTGAGTCTGAAATATCTATTACTAACATTGACTAATCTCTTTCAGGCTCTCCACGTGTAAGGCTACAATAGTAGCATTGAATGTTCAAGTCAGACTACTGTCAGGGCAGCTACATGCCAACATCAAATCCGATTAGTTCAGTACAATTACTGGACTTATTTTTTCTGATTTAAAACTGGAACATAAATCAGCAAATTGATCTGATCTTTTATTTAGCTCTTCAGTGCACTGTCCACACATACTGTGTATATCCAAAAATATGAACATGTTAGGATTATAACCTTGATACATTATGAACAGTGCACATTTTAATCAGAATTATTTTGATTATACAAATGAAGTCAGATTTGATGTTTTCATGTAACTATAATCATTGTTAACCTGTCAGCACATTCCCACACTAACTCGTCTGTTACCTCACAACATGTCATGTCTATCTATCCCTGCAAGTGGCATGCAGACAACAAGCACCCACCACGGCACTCTTACTGTCCAATGTCAGACAGCCTTGCACCGTGGCCACATGGCCCGCCAATCCTGCACGTGTCCTTTCATCCACCACTCTTAGCCCACAATAGAAATCCCTTCAGCAGCTGGCTCTGGGATGGACTGACATGGCCCAGATCTGGTCCCAAATGTGCCCCATACTGTCTGTGTGTGACAACCTGGATCCCGAAGTTACAATAAAGTGCCACATATTTTAAATGCACTGGTTTTACCTGTCCAATTCAGCCAATTCGCTTGGCCTGCGCCTGGCCTCTGATTGGTCACATGGGTGTTGAAGAGTTGATTAGGAGTATCAGCTGGTTGAATTGGGAAGGTGAAACCAGGTCATTTGGAATACAGTTTTAAATGGTGTTTTAATTGTAACTTTTGAACAACAGGTTCTCCATCACTGCATATGTGACCCCTGTCTGGTCCCAAACGTGGGTCCTGCTGTGGCCCAGATCTGGGCCTGATGTGGCTCTGCTGTGGCTCTCCACAAGAGAGAGCATCCATTCCACTGTCAGCTGTGGTCTATAACCTTGTGGCCTACAGCTGTGAAACAATGCATGGCAATGTCCATTACCCTGCACTGGAGAATGTGGTACCTTGTGCTACCACAAAGGGGCAATGATGAATACTGATATTTTTGTTTTTGTGTGTGTGTGTGTCTGTCTGTATCGGTGACGGTGTGTGTGTGTGTGTGTGTGTGTGTGTGTGTGTGTGTGTGTGTGTGTGTGTGTGTGTGTGTGTGTGTGTGTGTGTGTGTGTGTGTGTGTGTGTGTGTGTGTGTGTGTGTGTGTGTGTGTGTGTGTGTGTGTCCGCCTATGTGTGTGTGTGTGTATGTGTGTGTACATGTGTCTGCCTCTGTGTGTGTGTGTGTGTGTGTGTGTGTGTGTGTGTGTGTGTGTGTGTGTGTGTGTGTGTGTGTGTGTGTGTGTGTGTGTGTGTGTGTGTGTGTGTGTGTGTGTGTGTGTTCAGGATTGAGGAGGAGGAGTGGGACCGCTACATCATCCCGTCCAAGAGCGAGTCGGAGAAGTACAAGGTCAGCCGAACCTTCAGCTTCCTGAAGAGCCGCATGTCCAGCACACGCAACAAGAACAAGGTGAGGAGCACACACACACACACACACACACACACACACACACACACACACACACACACACACACACACACACACACACACACACACACACACACACACACACACACACACACACACACACACACACACACACAGCACACACACACACACACACACACACACACACACACACACACACACACACACGCACACACACACACACACACACTCACTCACTGATGCACGCATACACACACACACACACACATACACACACCTTCGGCTTCCTCAAGAGCCGCATGTCCAGCACACGCAACAAGAAGAAGGTGAGAAGAATTCACGCACGCACACTCACACTCACTCTCGCACGCACGCACGCACAGCGTCATCCAGTATACCCCCAACGTAAACACGTGTAGGGAAGCAAAAGAAGGAAAAGGACTCTAAAATCCACCTGCACGTGTGACAGACTTTTCCCACACACACACACACACATATGCATGCACGCGCGAACGAACACACAGACACATAGACCTGACGGCCAATCTTCTAAAAAAATGCTGAAATTGTTTACCTAGAGGTGATAAGTGGACTTTTATTGACTATCACTGTGTACACTAGGAACACACGCAGACACACACACAAGTAAATGAAATCCTTAAATGAATCCTCAATTTTTACCCCTTACTTGTATGAGACAATTATTGATTGATTTGATTGATTGATTGTTTTGATTGATTGATTGATTCATTCATTCATTCATTCATTCATTCATTCATTCATTCATTCATTCATTCATTCATTCATTCAACCATCCTGTTGATTCCTCCTATATTCTATCCTATTATTTTCCCTTTACTCCTCCAAGAAGCTCTCCTTGCCCCCCGCATGGTCAGGTGTTGACCTTTGAGCCGGATATGCAAATGGTTTCCACATCAGTGCTCATGTGTGGCTAGGATCTCCCTTTGGACCTCTCTTCCCCTCACTGGGGGGATTTCAGAGCTCTTGTTTCCTGAAACGTGTTTAATATGCTACAGTGTAAACAATGTGACACCTGCTGTGTCTCAGCAGTAAGTGAAGTCAAGGCAAATGTATTAAATGTTGCCTATCACAACACATAGACTCAATATGCCTTGAGAGAACATATACTTTTTTTCATTTATCCTTTATTTAGCCAGGATTGTCCCATTGAGACTAGAGTCTCTTCTGCCAGGGAGTCCTGGTCAATACTAAAAGAGGATAAAAAAATGAAACGAGAGTGAAATGCAGAAATGGAATATGGAACACTATATGTAGTAAATAAATGTTCTTATTGGCTGAGGAGAGTTGTTGTTGTACCCATCTGAAATTGCCACGCCAGGCATGATGCAGTATACCCAGCCAGATTACGCCCTCCTAGTGACACAACACCTTCGGCGCCGTTGCTTCAAATCGAATAGCGATTACAAGTCTATGATAATCAGGCAACAGTATACCCACCTCTCACAGGCTGCTTGTTCCCATGGTGAATATGACTAAACGTGGACAGATGACAGACAGACACACCGGCAGAGTGAGATTCGATGTGGACCTGTCAGATACTGTACATGTATGTTTAACACATTAGCCCGTAGAGTCAGTGGGGTTTTTGCGGATTTACTATAGGCATGAATGCCATTTCCCCTTATTTTGTTCTTACACTAAAAGACCAAAAGAAGATACAGTATCTTAAAGGCTCTGGCTTTGTTGAAAAGGAAACTTTATTGTGACAGTAAAATAATTTGAGGTGTTCAGAGTCACACTCTTCACCTGTATATCATTACAAAGGTCACTAACCTGCCATCAAGCCTGTGCTAATGTTCTTTCTGTGAAAATGAAAGTGATTCATAAGTTTCAAAATTGAAAGCTTTTCATGCCTTTATTTGATAAGGACAGTAACGGGCCGACAGTAAATGTGTGGGAGAGAAGGGGCGGGGTATTGCATATGACCCAGATCTTATTCAATATTTTTCAATTCATGAGTAACTTGTCAGCACCCCCTTACTGTATATAATTTCAAACATGGGCAGTCATGGGTGAGCGGTTAGAGCGTCAGACCTTTAGCCCAAAGTGTGCTGTGGAGTGCTGTGTGAAAATGACAATGGGAGTTGGAGTTTCCCAAGTGGGCTTTCACTTTCACTTCACATGTTATCCTACTCTTCTAATCTGGTGCTGTAGGGAAATTGGAGAGGTAAAAAAGCCAGGCCATTCGGAATATGTGGCACTGGATTGTAGCCTCTGAATTCAGGTTTCTGATCAACGGCTTACAAATATGCTGGGATCGAAACAGGATAATGAGGGGTGAGGGGCTGGGGGAATGATTATAAGGCCATTGGACTGACAAAAGCAGGCCATTTGGAACGTGTGGCACTGGAGTGTAAAGCTTCTGAATCCAGTTTGCTCATCACTGCTTTGCATATATACATAATGCTGAGATCCACACAATGATATGAGGCCTTGGGGGAGTTTGCTGGACTGGTTATTGGACAGGTATAAAGAAGTCAGCGACACTGCTTGTCTATTGTGTATTTAATAGAGCAACGTTTAGACTTTCAGGAAGACCTGAAGGTCTAAACGTTACTCTATTAAATACACAATAGACAAGCAGTGTCGCGGACTTCTCCTTTCACTTGGATATCTACAATATCTACTCCTCTGGTTATTGGACAAGTATAACCAGGTCATTAGGAACATGTGGCACTGTCTTGTAAGCCCCTGAATACAGATTGCCCATCACACCAATGCTGAGATGAAAACAGGAATATGAGGGGTTGAGGGGATGTTTTGTAGACTGTTTGGGTTTGTAGTTCAGGTACTGTAGGTTTGTGGTTCCACATTGGCAGCTTGCCTGTTTATGTACGGTGACTTACTGTCAAACAATTTATCCTACTTTTGTATATACAGTATACATACTTACACGTATACATAGAACAGGTATATGAGTATTGAGGGGTGGGTATCTCATCACCAGTTACATACAGGGTATCGAAACAGGGATAGGGGGTAGGAGGATAGTTTGTAGACTGGTTACATTAGGCCGATTTTACATTTTATATTTTACAGGTAAAAGTCAGTTATTTGAAATACTGTATGTGGCACTGGATTGTAGCTTCTGAATCCAATCCAATCACTGCTTACATACACAGTACATACAGTATGCACGAAGTGACAGGATACTAAAAAGGATGTGAAGCGTCAGTGGTGGATGTTTCTAGGCTGTTGGGGTTTGTAGGTCAGAGTCTTATGTTTGGTGCTTACATCACCGGCATAGTTCAGTGTTCATTCACCTCCGGCAGGCATTGCACGCAGACAAATACCAGAATGCCAATGCTGTTTCATCACACACAGAAAGACATTCAGACGCACATGCGCGAGCTCGTGCACACAGACACACACAGACACACACACACACACACACACACACACACACACACACACACACACACACACACACACACACACACACACACACACACACACACACACACACACACACACGCACGCACACGCACACACACACACACACACACACACACACACACACACACACACACACACATATCCTTTTTTGGTGCTTACAGTACACCAGACAAGAAAGCACATGATGACTAACCTCAACACTGAGCTGTTGCCTCCCAAACAAGGCCACACACACACACACACACACACACACACACACACACACACACACACACACACACACACACACACACACACACACACACACACACACACACACACACACACACACACACACACACACACACACACACACACACAAAAGTCACACACACACACACTCACGCACACACACACCAAAGTCCCATGCGGAGCACCCTGGCTGAGGTAATCATTAACTGATTGGAAGCCTCTGGTGTGTTGTCTCTTCAGTGAAACCCAAAATTGTAGCTGCTCAACTGTCAGCGCCACACGCTCACGCAGTTTCAGCTTGACAGCACTGCCATTCCCTTGGCTCAGCTTGTGGATACTACCGGCCAGTGTCTCTGTGTGTGTGTGTATGCGTGTGTGTGTGTGTATGTGTGTGTGTGTGTGTAAATGAATATATCTACACCACACTGTATGTATGGTGGAGTGGTCAGTGGACCAGTCCGAATGAGTCCGATGTCTCTGTGGTTCTCGAAGGGCAAGGCAAAGGATCGGGAGGGGAAGGAGAAAGACAGGCAGTCCAACGGACACCTATTTTCCTCGGGGTCCTGTGCGGGACCCACCGTCTGCCTGGTGTGTGACAAGCCGGCCACTGGCAAGGAGCTGCTGCACTGCTCAAGTGAGTACGGATATGGAGTCAGTAGACACACACAGACACAGACACAGACACAGACACAGACACACACACACACACACACACACACACACACACACACACACACACACACACACACACACACACACACACACACACACACACTCACACTCACACTCACTCACTCACTAGTCTGTAACTATATGCTATGTATAAATATACATCATCAGTTCTAAGTTTAACCAATTATGCGATGTATGTTTATAGTTAAGCAAGGCTCAAACTACACTGACTATCGGACCGATTCTTAGCTGAAACCCCCCCTTACGACAAACGGCGGAACATTATCCCCCACGACCATTGCAAGCCATTGTCGGCTAAGATTTCCTCATCGTGTGTGATGTTCTAAGATAGAATTTGGGGAGCTCAAAGAGTTGCCGATCGCAAATCGTAGAAATCAAACACTGTTTGATATTTGCGACTGGAAATAGAACATCGGGCATTATCTATGTGTTTGCGATCAGGGATAAGATTGACAGTTGCGATTCTCTTCTAGTGTGCGATGCACCCTGATGTCAAAATCCGACATAAAATCGGAAGTCGTGTAGATTGAGGGCTGCTTTATTTTTTATATGCATGCACTGATGTGTGGCCTATAAATACTGTGTGTCAAAGTGTGTATCAAGGTGCGGCATCTGAATACTCTTCTCTGGTATTCCCTTGGGTCTGGATATGATGTGTGTGTGTGTGTGTGTGTGTGTGTGTGTGTGTGTGTGTGTGTGTGTGTGTGTGTGTGTGTGTGTGTGTGTGTGTGTCTGTGTGTCTGTGTGTCTGTGTTTCTGTGTGTGTGTGTGTGTGTGTGTGTGTGTGTGTGTGTGTGTGTGTGTGTGTGTGTGTGTCTGTGTGTCTGTGTGTCTGTGTGTCTGTGTGTGTTTGTTTGTTCATGAAAACACTCCTCTATGTCCTCAGATTGCACTCTCACGGTCCATAAAAACTGCCGAGACTCTGCCACACCCTGTCTGAAGGTAGGTTGTGTGTGTGTGTGTGTGTGTGTGTGTGTGTGTGTGTGTGTGTGTGTGTGTGTGTGTGTGTGTGTGTGTGTGTGTGTGTGTGTGTGTGTGTGTGTGAGTGTGTGTGTGTGGGTGTGGGTGTGTGTCTGTCTGTCTCTCTCTGTGTGTGTGTGTGTGTGTGTGTGTGTGTGTGTGTGTGTGTGTGTGTGTGTGTGTGTGTGTGTGTGTGTGTGTGTGTGTGTGTGTGTGTGTGTGTGTGTGTGTGTGTGTGTGTGTGTGTGTGTGTGTGTGTGTGTGTGCGTGCGTGCGTGCGCGCGTGCGTCCGTGTGTGTGTTTATGTGTATGTGTATGTATCGGTATGTTTATCTTTTCCTTTAGCATAACATGCTGATAGGCATGTTAATGGTTACAGCACACAAGTGACACATTTGCCTATTTCAACAGAAATGATTGCACGTAAGCATACCACCCAAGACCTGTGTGTCTACCTAGGCCTATGCGTAAAATTGTATATTTGGGGCAGCTGTGGCCTAGTGGTTAGAGAGTTGGTCTTTCAATCTAGGGGTTGCCGGTTCGAATCCCCCCTGACCTCTCCCTACATCTCCAACCTTGGCTGAAGTGCCCTTGAGCAAGGCACCTAACCCCACATTGCTCCAAGGACTGTAACCAATACCCTGAAAAATAATAGTTGTAAGTCGCTTTGAATAAATGAAAGCGTCAGCTAAGTGCAATGTAATGTAATGTAGTGTCTCTGTGTGTCTGCGTGTGCATGTGTGATTGGCTAATCTTGTCTGACTGAATGCATTTCTTTGATCACAGAAACTCCAAGATAAATATGCCGTCTCCAACGTGAAGTCCAGAACAGCGTCTCTTCCACAAAGTATGTCTAATAGGTTTCATTTCTGTTGGTGTGTGTTTTTGTGTGTGTGTTTTTGTGATGTAGTGTTTGGTATTTGAGGTTGTGTGATACTGTTACGATGTGGGGAACATTCTTATGAGTATTTGTGTTAGGATGCGTTTGTGTGTAGTATGGTATGTGTATTATCAAAGTATGTGTGTAGTACTGTATGTGTAGTAGTTTGTGTATAGTTTGTGCAATATGCATAAATGTGTATTTGTGTCTGTTTATTTGTTGCATGTGTGGAGCTTGGCTGCATTATGAATACCTTAAAATCTAAGTTGATGTTGTTAATGGTCATAATGATCATCTGCGTTTCTCTTTCTCTCTCTCCCTCTTTATCTCTTGCTTTCTCTCCCACGCTTTCTCTGCCTCTCTGCCTCTCTGCACCACTCTTTCTGTCTTTCACCTTCTCTCGTGCTCTCCCAATTCCTTTCTTTCTCTGTCTCTGTCTCTGTCTCTCTCTGTCTGTCTGTCTGTCTCTCTCTCTCTCTCTCTCTCTCTCTCTCTCTCTCTCTCTCTCTCTGTCTCTGTCTCTGTCTCTGTCTCTGTCTCTCTCTCTCTCTCCCTCCCTCCATCAGACTTCACTGTGCGTGAGAGTAGCAATGTGAGTCCCAACTCCCCCTCAGCGTCGCTCCCCATGACGGTATCCCGTGACAACCGTCGTGACCCCACCCCCCCTGCCAACTCTCTCTCCAGGAGTGTCCCGGGGCCAAATGAACGGTACGCCTCCCTCTTTCAGGTGTCACTTTTATATTTTAGGCAAGTACTACTTACAGGAAAAACAAAGGAGATATGCACTCTGTGCTTCTAAATTGAGAAGCCGGTGCAACCAGAGCAGGACTAAATAATAAGTGCAAAGGTAAAAGAATCTGGTGTCACACAGATGTCTATTGTCTATTGTTCTTTCTTTTTTCAGTGCAGAAGACTAACGTTTCGACATGCGTCTTCATCAGAGTCCTCAGGAGGAGTTGTCAGTTAGTCTTACTGCACTGAAAAAATAAAGAACAGAAAATAGACATCCGTGTGGCACCAGATTCTTTTCCCTTTTCACTACTTACAGTAACTTGCAATATTGGTTGTATTGACATCATTTAGTTTGGATGTTGATTGATGTTGAGCTTCTGGGTTCCATGTTCTTCTACTATCCCAGAGTTCTCTGTTGTCTTTTTGTCGTCATGGAGAATAATGTTGATTCTACTGTATGTATCCCACCAGCCTTAGCGAGAGTCCGGAGGGAGACATGGACTCCGCCCTATGGCGAACCCACAGCCAATCAGACGAGCTCCTGAAGGCAGAGTCATCCACCTCTACAGACTCCTCCATCGTAGAAGGTGAGGATGGTAGCCTTGCTCGGACAAAATTATGTACATGGAAGTTCAGTGTTTAATTTTTCACCTAGGCTAGTCAGTTACAGGTTTTATGATTTTGCACGCATATTAAATGCCAAATGGATAAACATTTATCGTTAAAAACTAGACAGCATTACACAATTTTATTTGTCTATGTCTTTTCTTTGTTTGTGTACATAGACTTTATGGCTTGCTTCATTTGTTTCTGATGTAATATTGTGTTTTGTTCGTCCCTCCCTTATGGGCTTCTGTAGGCATTTTCGTTGATTGCTACAGATTCAGAGTGATGGCTTTTACCTATTTGGGTCTTATTTGTCTCTGATGGTAAATATTGTGCTGTGTTTGTCCATGGTGGGCTCCTGTAGACGTGGTGGACTCCCCCTTGCAGAATGAGCTGGCCAGAGACGCGGCTGACCTGGAGGCGGAGTCATGGAGCCTGGCGGTCGACGCCCACTTCTGCAAGGGACAGGAGAAGCGCCTCATCAACAGACAGGACGTCATTTATGGTGGGAGAATGTGTGCGTGTGCGTGTGTGTGTGCGTGTGCGTGTGCGTGTGTGCACAAAAAAATATATTTACTAGCCTGGCTCTCACGTAGACCCTTCGTGCTTCGTGCATCTTCGTGAGCTCACACAAGGGTCTGGAAATTTTAGACGAGCCCGAACGGAATCAGATATTTCACAGCCTGTCCAATCAGAATTGGGGCGGGGTATATACAAGTCAGTGGTTGAAGTAGTAGGTCATTAAAAAAAAGCCACGTGAATTCTCCAATTAGGTTCGAGCTGTTTTGAACACACCGCGCCTTTCCAGAGCTAAACGATTGACAATGTTCCAGATGACCAATGCATGAGAACCAGGTTAGATATTTACAGAGATAAGATTAGATCAGCAACCGAGGCAGTGGTGTAGTCTACGTAGAACGCGGGTATACGGAGTATACCCACTTCTAAATTTTAGGGATTTCAGTATACCCAATTAAAATTGATTGATCCATTGTTTTGAATAGCACAAATATGTACAGTATACCCACTTCAAAAAATGCTCAAATATACAGGATACCTACCATAATAAAGTAGACCACACCACTGAACCGAGGGTCTTTTTTCAAATGTGTTGTATGTATAACTTTTGTTACATGTTTTCATGTATTCGTCTGTGTGTTTGTTATTTGTTTGTGTTTGTCAGAACTGATGCAGACAAAGCCGTACCACGTGCAGATACTGTCTACCCTTTTGTTTTTATCATTTAAGTGTCGTCTTATTTGCCTATTCATTTGCTTGCTTGTTTATTTGTTTATTTGTTTGTGTTTG
>NC_085867.1:24928922-24936422 GCF_034702125.1 Engraulis encrasicolus | reverse complement strand
TTATTTTTGCCGACCTGCAGGAATCTTCTTACTGCCTCATGTGATTAGCTTTCAGCCATTATGCCAAATACCATTGTTTTAAGATTTGAACAACCTTTACAAACCTAAACCTAAAACAAGTTACCTTTAAAAATACAAAAAATACATAAACCGAAGTGTATTCCATAGCGATATAGGTGTGATAATTATTTCCAGTGGGATGCTCTATCATTAGGTAACCTGCACACGCACCACACACACACACACACACACACACACACACACACACACACACACACACACACACACACACACACACACACACACACACACACACACACACACACGCACACATGCACAGACGCACACACAGAATAATGAAGCACCTACTGTAGGCTTAAAGCACTAAGTGATCAATGTCTCCAGCCATTAGTGTGTGTGTGTGTGTGTGTGTGTGTGTGTGTGTGTGTGTGTGTGTGTGTGTGTGTGTGTGTGTGTGTGTGTGTGTGTGTGTGTGTGTGTGTGTGTGTGTGTGTGTGTGTGTGTGTGTGTGTGTTTACTTGGTCTTTAATCACTGTGCGACGTCTTAGTTGGGATGGCACTGCATGACTGATGGGGCTAGTGCATTAGGCGTGTGTGTACAAGGAGCACTAAAAGCGGTCTCCACCTGACCCAATCACACACACACACTCACACACACACACACACACACACACACACACACACACACACACACACACACACACACACACACACACACACACACACACACACACACACGCAACTACAAAACCACTCTCACACACACACACACACACACACACACACACACACACACACACACACACACACACACACACACACACACACACACACACACACACACAGCCCCTTTCTGACTCAACCACCCGTCCATCCAAGGATGTCTGGATTTCAAGGCCAGAATGCATCGTTTCAAAGCCAGCCACTCAGCCACTCAGCCAGCCAGCCAGCCAGCCAGTCATTTAACCCACAGTGTATTGTTAGTGTCAGATCTGTTACGGATGTCTGGCCATCTGTCTGCACACAAAAAAATCCAGTGTTATTTTAGAACTTAGAGAGTTAAACTCAAAAGTAGTGTATTCTTTGGTCAGTGTACATTTTTGGTTTTCTATTCTAATATTTCTATTCTATATTTAGTAAACACTGGAATGTGAAAAATACTGGTTGAAACTACATTGCTCATCTGCAAAATTTTACACTGACTTTTGACTCCACTGTGAGTTATATGACTTTCCACGGTGTTATAAATACTCCGTCTGGAGAAGAGTGGAATATTAACACCCCATGTTAATACTGTCTGTCTTCCTTCACAGAGCTGAACGTGTCCGGCATCATCAGAGAGGGCTGGTCGCCGGCGACAACCTTCCCTGGATACTCCCATCATCCCTTCCTGCTGGACCCGTACATCACCGTGGAAACGGAGGTTGGGGAGGACGGGGTGGAGGAGAACATTGTGTATCTCTGACGTCACCAAGGAGCCTGAAGACAACAAGCCTTAATGGGAGTGAACTGAACTGAACTGATGGAGGAGGTGGGGGAGGATGATCAAGATGACTCACGTCAACAGACCTTAATGGAACTTAGCTGAAACAACTGAACTGAGCTGACATAGTTTGGGGATAGAGGAGAATATTGCAGATCTCTGTCGTCACCAAGAAGAACCACAACAAGAACCACAGCAAAAACCTACTTACAAGAGAACTCAACAAGCCTTAATAGAACTGAACTGAACTGAGCTGAACTGATCAGTTGGTGAAGCAGATGAAGGCTTGGTTAAAACAAAGGAATAAGGACCTAGTTGGAAAATGGACCTAATAGCTGTCTTTGTCCCACGCTCCCCTTGGACTATTGTACACTTGGCCTGTGTGGACTGAGAGTGTGGGGACGAGAATACAAAAGCCTGAGCTGGTCTGCAGGGAGATTCTAATGGGAGAATGAAAGCTTCTACTTGTGTCCCCCACCAGAGGGTATAGCAGCTTAATATGGAGAGCTAATGGGACATATCCCCCACTTGTGGACAAGAGAGCTCGGGGTTTTTCACAGGCTGTGTCCATTATTTTAACAAAAAAAGCTGTTGCTATGTGAACTGAACTGCCAATCAGATAATGCTGTGTTCTTGTAGTTACATGTTTATTGGCTGAAAATGTTTGTCAGGTCATTCCGGACCACCATCATCCTTGCCTGTTAATTACATGTTCATTATAGGTTAATTACAGGCCTTTGAGTGTGTGCACAGACTTGGGAGTTGTTTTTGAAGGTTCATACAGTACAGACTGGCCATATAAATAACTGCAACCAGTAAACAAACAGTTGAAAGTAAGCATATGACCATTATTCAACACGTAAGCTAGCACACAGTAATTGGGACATCGTGGGAGTCATACAAACACAACATTAGCGTGTTAGCTAAGGGCCACAATGCGACTGAAGTGGTGCTGTGCTAACAACACTAGCGCGTTAGTAGACGACCACAGTGGGACTCAAGTGGAGCTGTGCTAATGACGACACTAGCGTGCTAGCTGATGCCCCCCCTCCATTGAAACAGAATGGAAGCCTCGCTAACGACATTAGCAGGTTAGTGGCAGCTGAGTCATGGGCCACATCAACAGAGCCACCCAGCCATTGTTTTATGTGGTGGCAGTAAAGTTTATGGCGTGTGGTGTGTAATTGTGTGTGTTGAGCCTGCAGGCACACGCAAGGAGAGTTAATGAGAGAGAGAGGGAGAGAAAAACGGGAGAAGAGAGGGAGGCATGGAAGAAAGAAAAGAGAGATAGAGAGAGAGTAGGGAGAGAAGAGAGGGAGGAATGAAAGAAAGAAAAGAAAATAGAGAGAGTGGTAGAGAGAGGATACGGAGTCATGAAAGAAAAGAGAGAGAGAGAGCAGGGGGAGGAAAACAGAGAGGCATGAAAAAAGAAAAGAAAAGAGAGAGAGAACAACAGAGAGGGTAAGACAAAGAAAAGAAAAGACAAAGAACAACAGAGAGAGAAGGTAAGACAAAGAGGCATGAAAGAGAGAAGAGAGAAAAGAGAGAGAGAGGAACAGAGGAAGGGGTGGTGCTGTTTAATCTAAGGGGTAATGCAGGCAGACATTAGTGAATGAAGGATGAAAGGAAGCAGAGCTTTGATGAGTTCCATGCTGAAATTTAGTTTCATCCTCAACCATTACGGCCTACAATTCAAAGTAGCAGTGAGCGTGTGTGTGTGCGTGTGTGTGTGCGTGTGCGTGTGTGTGTGTGTGTGTCAGGAAATGACTGAAATAAAACAACCTGATTTTGTCACTGACGCATATTGTCCACCCTTGACCAGAGCTACACACACACACACACGCGCACTTGCACACACACACATGTGTGCACACACACACATGTGTACACACACGCGCACACTCGCACACACATCTAACACAGTGTGTGCCTCTTAGCTACTGGCAGTGATTGGTGGAGCCTGGGTGATTCATTGACGAACACACACACACACACACACACACACACACACACACACACACACACACACACACACACACACACACACACACACACACACACGCACACACGCACACACGCACACACAGATGCGCAAGCACACAAACCAAACACACAGTGGCTGATGGCGCCTGTGTGATTCAGGGCTAGTTTGAGGTATCAAACATCGCAGCCCGAGACACACACAGGGGAAATCAGATTTATAAACCAAATCAACGCTGCTCAGGCATTCTAGAAAGTTCCCGAAGGCTGAAATTCGAGCGCGTCTGTCATTTGGAAGGGTCGTTACGTTGAAATGAATGATTCCAGTGTGCTGCTGTGGTGTTATTTCTTCCTTTGTGTGATTCCTCCACTGTGGCGAAGCACTTTAAATGTCTCACTTTGTGTTTGGAGCCCCTACCAGCACTGCAATTGATTGGCAGATCCAGGTTAGCTAACCGAATATACATGTAAAAAAACATGGGCGCGCGTGCACACGCACACACACATGTACAAACACACACACACGCACGCACACACACACACACACATTTTTATTAGCATGTACACAGACACAGACATACACACAGAGACATATACACAGACACAGAGATACAGACATGCGTGCACACACACACACACACACACACACACACACACACACACACACACACACACACACACACACACACACACACACACACACACACACACACACAAAAAAACACACACACACACACACACACGAACAATGGTGCGCTTTTGTCAGTTTGAAAGCACTTCAGTTCAGGCCTTTTCACCTCCTAGCTGTCATGATTTAGACCATATCTGTCAAAATCACTGACAATGGTATCCCAAGACAGTTGCAGAAGAAGTCTCAATTTGGGCTCTGGTTTTGTTCCATTGTGCTTGGTTTTTTTTTTTTTTTACTTTTCTTTCACTAACTCAATTTTGTTTTCTTTTAGATTTTGTCTTTCGATTTTCACTGACACATGTCACTGTGGAATCACTGGCATCCTCCCTCTGATCTGAAATGTATTAGCATGTACACACCCACACAGACCTACACAGAGACATAGGTACACAGACACAGACACAGACACACAGATACAGACACGTGTGCACACACACACACACACACACACACACACACACACACACACACACACACAAACACACATCATGAATAATTAATGAGGCCATGTCAAAAATAGAAGTACAGCCTCTCAAAGAAGACAATACACATTTCCTGTACAAAAACAGATACATAAATACATACACACATACAGATACACACAATCCAACACTCCAACATTCCAACACACACACACACACACTCACACACACACACACACACACACACACACACACACACACACACACACACACACACACACACACACACACACACACACACACACACACACACCGTCCCCTCCCTGATGACTCATCCAGATGTTCTGTTTTGTTCGGAGAGGAGGATGCGGACGGATCCGTTGTCCCCGGTAACCGGATGCGGTTCCCCCGGCAACGGGTGATCTAATTGGTGTGCTGGTACGGGCCCGCTGCACAGGAAGGCAGATTTACTGAGTTACTAAATTGGCACACGCACACACACACACACACACACACACACACACACACACACACACACACACACACACACACACACACACACACACACACACTCTCTCACACACACGCACACACACACATACTCCCAGCCTGTATCAAATTGGTGCTCACGCACGAGCACACGCACGCAGCGCATAGAAACTCGTGACCTGTGTCAAATTGGCAGCCTATTTGCATAGACAGATCGTTCAGATACAGCTCAAACAGGGTCGAAACAAATGTCACACCAATTACTGTGGGGGCACGACTGTGTGTGTGTGTGTGTGTGTGTTTGTGTGTGTGTGTGTGTGTGTGTGTGTGTGTGTGTGTGTGTGTGTGTGTGTGTGTGTGTGTGTGTGTGTGTGTGTGTGTGTGTGTGTGTGTGTGTGTGTGTTCTGTCTAATGAATGTGCCAGAATAAGCCACCATTTTAATACCAGAAAATGAAAAGTGCTCTGTGTGTGTGTGATTGTGTGTGTGTATAAGTGTGTTTCTGTGTGTGTGTGCGCGTGTGTGTGTCCAACTGACTGAATCAAGTGCATGTTTATAAATCTCATTCCTTTTTGCTAAAGCCTGGCAAACACACAGAGAACTGCAGGCAAACAGACAGAGAAGTAGAGACACACACACACACACACACACACACACACACACACACACACACACACACACACACACACACACACACACACACACACACACACACACACACAGTAGATTTTTCAGTGTTATTTTAACACGAGGACAGTAGAATCAACACTGTGAGTGTTATATTCAATTCCCTTAGTGTTAACACTGTAAAATGTGCTGTGTGTGTGTGTGTGTGTGTGTGTGTGTGTGTGTGTGTGTGTGTGTGTGTGTGTGTGTGTGTGTGTGTGTGTGTGTGTGTGTGTGTGTGTGTGTGTAACACCTCTCAAGGATGTTAAGTTCATTCATATTCCATCCTCATGGCTGGTTTCTTTATCAATGACCATTACCTTATGCCACTGAAACACACACACACACACACACACACACACACACACACACACACACACACACACACACACACACACACACACACACACACACACACACACACACACACAGAGAGAGAGTGATAGAGATTGAAATAGTGACAAATGAGACAGAGGAGACTTCTCGGCCCGATTTCATTCTCCATGTGTGTACTGTGTCACCGCTCGCTCGTCATGGCACTGTGTGCGTTTCCTGTTTATTTGTTCCCTAGGTTGCTATGGCGTCGTGTTCCCAATCTAAATCCAAATCAAATGAACGTGTTGTTGTAATCAATGGACATCCGACTCACACACATGCGGATGGGAGAGCACATGCACACACGCACGCACGCACAAACGCACACACACACACACACACACACACACACACACACACACACACACACACACACACACACACACACACACACACACACACACACACACACACACACACACAGAAACATACACGTACCTGCATCTACCACTTCTTAACTGTGTGTGTGTGTGTGTGTGTGTGTGTGTGTGTGTGTGTGTGTGTGTGTGTGTGTGTGTGTGTGTGTGTGTGTGTGTGTGTGAGCCTAAACCCTGAGGCCAGAGAAATAGATCAGCAATGCTAATAGCTACATTTTTGTCCCTCTCTCTCGCGTGCGCGCATGCTCTTGCAATCTCTATCTCTCTCTTTCGCTCTCTCACTCACTTACATAGACACACACACACACACCCACACACACACAGTCCCATGCTTCTAAGCCTTACCTATACTCTCCACATATATAATAAATCTATATTTTGCAGGTGTTTGTGTACATTGTGAAAGAAAAAGAAACATGTATGTCTTAGCGTGTAAATGTTTATACATGTATCATGAACATAATATGATGTTTTGTTTTTTTATTTATTACACATGGGGTTATGTGTAAATGAAGAACATTTCTTAATTACTTTATTGTATTTTATATACCGGTGTGCTTTATTCTGTAACTGTTTGTATGGCATTAAATAGAGCATGAATATATTGCAGCACATTGGCTTTGGTTTGTTTACTGCTGCTGTGTGTGTGTGTGTGTGTGTGTGTGTGTGTGTGTGTGTGTGTGTGTGTGTGTGTGTGTGTGTGTGTGTGTGTGTGTGTGTGTGTGTGTGTGTGTGTGTGTGTGTGTGTGTGTGTGTGTGTGTGTGTGTGTGTGTGTGTGTTTGTGTGCGTGTGTGCGTGTGCGGTAGTTGGACTACCAATTATGTGGGAACCTACATTTTCTAATTGACCCAGGCACGACATCAACATATTGTGATCCAAAAGCCATATTTTGTCATTTGCCGAGGACCAACGATGCACCTCTGGATATTGAAGACAACTATTACAAGCAACATTATTAAAATTGATGTTCAGAATTCATTTATTTCACATGAGGAA
>NC_085867.1:24911422-24916422 GCF_034702125.1 Engraulis encrasicolus | reverse complement strand
TCTCTCTCTCTCTATCTCTTCCCTTTTCTCTATTTATCTCTTTCATTCTTTTGCCACCTTCCTTCGCTCTTTGTTTTTCAGGCTATATCACATCACAGAACGGTTAGTGCATTGAAAACAATTCAAATCAAATCCTAACAAGACCAAACATGACAACTTGTAAACATTTTAAATGATCCCTGAACAACACAGAAAACAGAAAAGATAATTTCTAGTAACCATCAAAGACATTGTGTAGGTCTACATCAGGCACGTGCGCTCCAATATGAGAATGATGAGACGCAGTAAATATGAATAATAGTAACAAGAATTTGTTTTTGAGCATCTGCAGCATAACTACCATTTGTACCATTTGAACATTGAAATGTAATTTAGAAGGTACCAAATGCCAACTGTTTTGATGTAAATGGGAAAAAAAAGAAAGAAATTTGTATTACAACACTACAAAACTGTTTTGCGTAATAATTTGGAACAGAGCATTTTGGGCATTTTAAAATGTTTTGTTATTTAAAAAAATACCGTTATCATTGGAAGGTTCATTCAAAAACTTTTGAATTGTACTCTAATGGCCGATTACTTGAAAATTATGACGACTGTCATTTCTATTGATTATTTAGGAAAACGGCAAAAAATGTCATTTGCGTAATAATGTGAAATGCGGTGTACTTGTCTTCCGTCTAACAAGTCCTCACTTCAAAAGGAAAGCACCTGTGCTATCCTGTCACCAAGCTAACACCACTTTCAAAAATGCACACCTTTCCTGAAATCATGGTGGGCTGCCCGGGTGGTTTAGTTACCATATGTAGGCCTAATGTGATGTGTGTAGATTCGCTTGTGTTTGTTGGGCATCTGCGTGTGACTGGAGTGAACAGTGTACAGTGCGAGGCAGCGAGAACAGTGTCTGGCTGCGCAAGCTACTTGTAGAACCTAGTAGTAAGGTAACATTTAGCTCCACTAGACAAGCTACATCCAATAGAAATATTAAGCTAGCTCCATCTGTAAAATGTAGCGAAATACATCATTACAAGCTACTTCAACTAGAAATTCAAAATCACTGCATATTTGTATTATTTGGGCTGCAAAACTGACATCTGATATGTCTGTTGGATATGATAGACCCATATGATATTTTTGGCCATGGTACCTATGGTCAATCAGCTGGCTTCTTTGCTCTCCTGTCTCCCCCCGGTGTGTGCGCATTTTGCCTCGTCATTAGTTTTGCGAGTTTGATTGCGAGTTTAAATACTGGTCTGATGGAGAGTGACATAGCGCATGAAAATGTCAATAGAAACAAAGTTGTGGACATTCGTGTGTATGATTTGATTGCTCGAGACATTTTTGGGAGATAATAGTCCATGGTCTGGCAACTAGCCGTCTTCCTCCCCTGCCTTCAGTGTGTGTGTGTGTGTGTGTGTGCGTGTGTGTGTGTGCCTGTCGCGTTTGAGAGTTCCATTGGCGCACGGCAAGAGCATATGGCAAGCCGTTTTAACATATAATAGCCAGAATGGATATGTGTTGCAGTTGCGCATGGAAATGTTCCGTTTCTCCGATGACGTTTTTTTTTTTTTTTAGCTTCCCCAACAGTCTTGCTGTAGCGCCGCCTATGTGTAGGCATACTAAGCCTTTGACTTCGATATTCGATATTCGAATATAAGTCGAATGTTAAGAAAATTCGAGACATTCGAACGAATATTAATTGGCCATTAATATTCGAATCTGACATGGGTATTGCTTTTTTGGATATTTCATTGTTATTGATTAAAATAATTTCCTTGTAAACATCGCAATTCACAGTCTCAATTTATTTTTTCCATGGCTGGTTAATCACTACAGCTGTGTTGAGGAGAGTCGCGTGCGTGGCTCATCTCTCTGTGTTCCGTAGCAGGACACTTGCGGCAGGCAGTCTCCCCCAGAGTCCGCATAACAAGCAGATGAGTGCTGCAGAGTTCCATTCAAGTGAATGGCTATAGTTAATAAACAAAGCATCATCACATTACTTTCTGAAGTTGTTGACGAGTTTCTGGAATTATGTGATTCAACCCACAAGTTCCTGTGATTACGCCAAGAGTAAGATAATAACTTCTTGTTTTTTGGATTTTGACCAAATTAGCTTAGTTGGTCTGGGTGTCAGATCAGGCAGACTCTAGGTGATGATTTTGTTAGCATGCTTTTAGCATGTTTTTAGCGCACTGCTAGTTTGTGTAATGTTCGTTTTTAGACGAGAGCAGTCATCTTACCTGGACCTACAAACACACTACCTAAATGTCCGTCATTAGTGATAGAAAATAAATACATATTTGTTGATATTGGTGCTGTGTGCTCAATTCTCATGATTCCCATATGATCCAATTCAAATTTTAACTTGGGCTACAAGTTTGACATGGCTGCTAGCTTTGCCATGTTTTAATCTGCATTCACACCTCTAAGTACCGTCTGCTGAACGATCGCTAAACAATTATGGCTGGTTGAATGCATGTTGTTAATGGGCCATTAGGCTACATCTCTGGTTGGAATAGCCTTTTACTAGTCACTGACTGGGGGAGAGAACAACTTCAGCTTGACATCAGGTCTAACTGGGGCAATTTTAATGGTAAAAAATATGGATAAATATTCGAATATATTCGAATATCGTTTTTAATTTAGAAACGAACTTCGACTATGATTTTGGGGCACAAGTCAAAGCCCTAAGGCATACCTTGTGTTAAGAAAGCTATGACATATGAAACTTATCGGTAGGCCTATTTGGCAAATATTTACTAATAATGTAGCTGTATATTTGAAAATCTGATATTGGAAAAGTCAGTGCCTCACCAGCCATAAACTTCACCACACGTTACTGGTCTACATGTATGTGTAGCCTATTTGACTGTGTGTGTGTGTGTGTGTGTGTGTGTGTGTGTGTGTGTGTGTGTGTGTGTGTGTGTGTGTGTGTGTGTGTGTGTGTGTGAGAGAGATAGTGTGTGGGTGGGACCGGATGAGAAAGAGAGTCACTTCTCTCTGACCCGAGTAGCAAATCTTATCTAACATTTACTCCCAGGTCTTAAGACATGAAAACATGGCCCTCTGACTAATCTGCAGCAGGTGTGGTGGGACTATGCATGACTAACTTTAAATACGTGTGTGTGTCTGCGTCTGAATTTGGGTCCATGTGTAAGTGTACGTTGTAGTCTAGAGGATATGTCAGGATTTTTGGCAAAGATGTTCACTTCCGGAAGAAAGCATGAAAATTTGTATACAAAGGTCTTCAGGTATGCTGATTACGATAAGAAGTGGCTCCAAGCTCAAAAATCAAGGGATCACCCTCAACATGGACAAATCCAAGATGGCCGCCAAATTAACAATTCTTCATTACTTAGGTTGCATATGTCATATAATCCTGACCTCTGCGACTAAATGTGGGTTCTTGGGATTGCTGAATTAATTTATGAGCCATTAGCTTTGCAAAACCTAGGTACCACACTGAAAATCGAGAAATCCAAGATGGCCGACATCCCAGATGGCCAAATTTATAGTTATCCACAACTTTGGATGAATATGCACTAGAATATTGATCTTGACGACTAATTGTAGGTTTTGGTTATCGCTGAAGTCATGAGTAAGCCATTTGAGCTTCAAAATATTAAGGATTCACCTCAAAGTTGAGAAATTGAAGATGACCGCAATTGTGATAGCTATATTTTTATACTTGAAGATCCTTTTAGTGGGGTCGTACTAGGCTCAGTCATTTCAAATTGGTGTTAAAGTTTTGTTTTCACTTCCAAGTTGAAGTTTAGGGTCTATAGAACAATTTGAGTTCGAGTGTCAAACACACAGATAACAAAATGGCCTGCGGGGGGCGCTCTAAAATATATAAACTGTTATTACATTTGATTGGTTAAACCAAATTTAACATATGAGATATGTATGGATTCAGCATGAAGAGGAAACCGATGAGAAACCGGTGAGCTAAGTATTTGGTTACCAGATTAACAACACACTATGTAATAAACACACTTTTAGCCAATGGACAGCTAAATCCGGGCTTTTTTAAGATAAAAGGTGGAAATGCCCTCAAAGTTGCAATGAAACATAACTTATTGTTACAAGTTATTGTAAATAAAGCCTGGGTTATCACTTAACTTGATTTGTTCAGAATATCCCTGAAGCACACAGATACTTAGGATACCTATACACAAATATGGCTGCATAAAGCCTATGTGATATTTAGCACCCAACTTGCATCTTTGAGTTTATGAATTTAGGATCATGAGTACCAGCTTTTTTTTCAGTCAGTCCATCATTTTATTCACAACTTAAAAACTTTATATCTGGAAGAAAGTAAATCAATAATAATAATAATAATAATAATAATAATAATAATAATAATAATCATGATGATGATGATGATGATGATGATGAATACTATGGGGAACATCATTTTTTCCTGCATTCAAAAAGCAAACAGAAGACCATAGGGCTAACACTTAATAATCCACTCTACAATAACTATGACAGATGCAAAAACAGTCAGTGGTCAGTCTTAGAAATTGCATGTGCACTTGCACAGACGTGTGCACTTTAACTCTGCCTCCATGCACTTGCACCGAGATCTGGCAGGTCTATTTGTACAAGTACTAGTACAGCTGCACTTAACCTCTAGTTGGAATACATCTTTGGAAACTGCATCTTTGGTAGTGTAGTCTAAATCTGGGAACTGTTCATTTGTTACCAGATTGTTACTACGCTGGTAACAAATGGACAGTTCTCAGATGACAGAGATGTCCTCATAACAGCAGATTGTGTCTACCATGTATGAAATAGTCATATAGTATTATTTAGTATGCTTGCCAAAGGTCTCTGCTTGCCCCCAGCAAGCATACTAATTGTTCTCCAAAAGATTATTTAGTATGGTTGCGGGAAAGCATACTAATTGTTCAACAACACTTTATTATTATTCTACATTTTTCCATTCACCTAGGCCTATGGGAATCGCCATTCATTAGTATGGCGGCTTTGAATCG
>NC_085867.1:24886422-24891422 GCF_034702125.1 Engraulis encrasicolus | reverse complement strand
CGCATCACAGAAAGAATATACTTTGTATTCCTTCTTGGTCCTCGCATAGCACACTTTACAATTACGCTTGGTAGTGCTAAATTTTGGTAGGTGCACATTGTGAAAAGCTCCTTGCTCCCTCTTTGGAGGCTTGAACACTGGAGGATCGGAATATTCCTCCAACCCTGCCAACTGTCTGACTAACTCCCCTAGGCCGTTTTAACAAAACATTATCTGGCTTTTGTGACCCGTGCAACTGAAACAAAATGAAGCTCTTAACAACAGCCATGTCCACCATGTGAAAAAAAGAGTTTTCCACCATTTCATGCACTTCCTCAAGATATTGTTACTGGTCATGAGCTGGTCAGATCTGTCCACACCATTCATGAATTGATTGTATTGTTGTATTACCCTGGGTTGTTGCACCTGCAGTGTGCGCCACCTCTCACCATTTCTCTCTCTTCTCTGCACAATAACAAAATCATTGGCATTACTGATGGTGGAGAGCAAAGTAACCGGCCTACTGTCCATCCACTACAGGGCAAGACAAACCCCATCCCTTTCCCATCTCATGCCCCCCCGTTCTTGGTTTTTGGCCCATTCCTTCCCCTTTTTCATCGAGGGCTGGTGTTAATGAGGTATATAAGTCCTTGATTAACTTGACTGACGAATAGAAATTATCAAAATAAAAGTGGTAACCCTGGTGTAGGAGTGGTGCGGCCAGCTCCATCACCGTGTCATAGGCCAAACCATTTTCAGACACTTTATGCCCAGCTCTTTTCCCAATGTACACATTAAAATCATACGAATACCCGTTGGCACTGTCTGCCAAAACCCACAATTTGATTCCCCACTTTACTGGTTTGTTTGGCATAAATTGTCGAATTCCAGAGCGATGCTTAGACTTTACCATGCGTTCATCAACAGCAACCTGCTGAAATGGCTGATAAAGACTCATGCACCGGTCTTTGATGTGGGCCATGAAGGTGGAGATTTTGGACAGCTTCTCTGAGTCACTTTCAGCACTGGGGTCTACGATATGGAGCATAGCCATCAAGGCCTTGTATCGGTCGCGTGTCATAAAAGAACGTCCCCACAGACCATGATACAGGCTCTTTTTGCTCCAGTAACGACTGTTAGGGCTGACATCTACTAATCCCATGTACAATAAAAGTCCTGCCAGCTTGTAGAGCTCCTCTGCTGTGGTATCTACCCACTCGCCATGCTTGTTGGCATATGTTGGCTTATGCAGCACAGCACTCCAACCATATGCATTGGTATGCTGTGCAATCTGTGTCATGACCTCCACTGTGAAAAACAACTTAAAAAAATCAAGAGCACAGCTCATTGCACCCCTGAGGAGTGTTGCAGGCAGGTGTAAGCCTGGTGGTCTTAGTGGTGTGAATGGTGGTAGCTGGTTTGGTGTGTCTGGTGTGTTGTAAGAGTTGGTACCATACACAGGCTGCAGTGACCCAACTCCTCCTCTGACCCTGGAAGCCCGTGCTCTGCCTCCTCCTCCTCCTCCTCCTCCTCTGCCTCCTCGTCCTCTGCCTCCTCGTCCTCTGCCCCCTTCTGCTCTGCTTCCGCCTCCTCTGCCTTCTCCTCCTCCTCTTCCTCCTCCTCTTCCTCCTCCTCCTCCTCCGCCGCCTCCTCCTCCTCCTCCTCTTCCGCCTCGGCCTCCTCCACTTGGTCCGCCAGCTCGTCCTCTACCCGTATCGCTCCTTGGCAGTTGACCTGAGTTCGGTGATGCAGGCTCTAGTTCATCTGCTGGTTCCGGATGAAAGCTAGAAGGGAAGCAGAGAACAACACTGGTGATCATGCAATCATAAAATGTTGGCTCACTCAGACAGCACACAATACTTTTGAGCACATTGTGTTGGCTCCATATAACACATGCAACAAAACAGATTTTCAGTATAAAACTTGCACAATGATTCACATAGGACTACAGGCCTAAGTTACATAATCATAATCATATGTATAAATTAGACAAAGTAAACATAAACATTGTTAATTCATGGAGTGTGCATTTAGATGCTTCCAGTAAAGTGGCCTTTTTTCCTCCTCATAAATTTAGATTGGTAGCCTATAGTCATGCATATGAAAAATATATCGTCATAGCTTGGACCTCTTGAACAGAAGAGCACAAAATGTGCTGATACATCTTATGAGCTAAATAGGGGCTTCAGAGACACTACTTCCTTTACATATAAAATTCATGAAAATATAAATTTTCCTGAGGAAAGTAAGTGAGCGTGACGGGAGTATGCTACCGTCTCAAAATCTTGACTGAGGTAATACCTACGGGCTAACAGATTGAATGAATGAATCGCTACAGTAGACCAGCTCATTTTTCCCCTCTGATAGAAATTAATGCTCGATCAAAACATATGCCCTTTTCAAACACCATTTCATATTAGCAGAGGCAATGGGCCACATACTGTTACAAACAACAACGGGATACCTTCAAACTTCACCGGCAAAAGTTGGCTAGCTTATTTGTGGGAAACAAAATAGGCTATCGTCATAGCTTGGACCTCTTGAACAGAAAAGCACAAAATGTGCTGATACATCTAATGAGCTAAATAAGGGCTTCAGAGATACTACTTCCTTTACATATAAAACTCATGAAAAATATAAATTTTCCTGAGGAAAATAAGTGAGCGTCGGGAGTACCATCTCAGAATATTGACGCGTCTGACTGACTGAGGTAATACCTACGGGCTGACAGATTGAATGAATGAATCGCTACAGTAGACCAGCTCATTATTTTCTCCTCTGATAGAAATGAATACTCGATCAAAACCTATGCCCTTTTCAAACATCATTCATATTAGCAGAGGCAATGGGCCACATACTGTAATCAAACAACAACGAGATAGCTTCAAACTTCACCGGCGAAAGTTGGCTAGCTTACTAGCTAAAGTTGTCGTCACGTACCTTGTTTCTGAATCGCTTCCACGCAACTCCTCGTCCAAGGCAAACTCCTCATCACTTGAAAGACCACCGGTTTCGCTGTCAATATCGCTCTCGTTGTTATTTTCTGTCATCATAGCCACCACTTCATCCCGACTGTAGCGGACGCGCTTGCGAGGTGGAGCAGCCATCATAACAAGTGAACGTCAATATCCAGCTGTGAGCGTCAGCTGGATATTCGAGTTGCCGCTCAGCTGTTGAAGGCGGTACCTTTAACATGACAGATAAACCTAGCTACCAATCACAACTAAGCATTTCCAAGTCTTTATTTTTTGATTGGTTGGGTTGTAGTAATGTCAGTACAACATTTTTTTTTTATCGGCAGATGTTTATTTTATTGCCATAACAACCACAACGCCATCGTTCCCCAGTGCACGATATTTCTATGCGCCGTCTCCAAAGGGTTAAACAAAATTACCTCAACGATTCAGCATTTCTAATGGAGAGAGAGAGAGAGAGAGAGAGAGAGAGAGAGAGAGAGAGAGAGAGAGAGAGAGAGAGAGAGAGAGAGAGAGAATCTGCCACTGACTGTAAAAAAAAGAGCAGCGGCTCCTTTAAGAGAAGGAGGAGCTCTGCGCGCAGTAGGCGCAGCAGCCCTCAGCAGAGCCAGCCAACTGGCTATCTAGAACCTACAGCACTGGCACACGGCGATTTGGGCAAAACCGGCCAGGTGTTCTCAGAGTTAGAATGCCAGAGGAGTTACAGCTCGAAAAGAATTCAGTTTGCAAAAAAAATCAAGCGCGACAACCGCGAGGATTGTTACCTACCGTTTGACATGAGAATATCTCACTGAGTCGCAAATGTGCGCGATTACAACACAAACATTCAGCGAGAGTAGATATTGACAGTTTCAGTTTGACAATCTTCAAAATGCATATCACACGGAATGTTTTACAATTATGGCACAGGCAAGATTTCTGGAAGTTGTTTAGGCTATGTGTTCCATGCAATGCGTGAGGAAATGAAGGCTATGTCGGGCTGGTAGCCTACTCACACACAATAGCCTAATGTCTCTTTGTGCTTCACCTCAAACAATGTCTCTTTAGTCTACCACTTATAAAAAAACACTCAAGTAACACCTACCACAGCAGAGAGTTAATGTTTACAGCATGCAAACATTGAATATTTAGTAGGTCTGCTGAAGCGACAGGTGGAGAGGAGAAACGACTGGAGCGCAGTCTGAACGCGTCTGTCAACTAGACTGCCTGTGCAGTCGCCTTCGACTGCTTAAGGTATATCCCCGAAACGCGACGCTTCCAGTCCCCCATCATTCCTACCACTCCCGTCCACCATTTCGTAAACGTATATGATACATACAGACGTGACATGACGTGCATAGGCTTAAAACCAAACGACTATTGTGAAAATGAAGCAAAAAATGGGGCAAATGGTAATACTGTTTTAATGGTTCAGTGGATATACCACATTAGGTACAGTGTAATAACCAGTGTAACAATATTTAATACAATGTATTTTTTTTTACTTACATCATGTGTTTGTGCGTAAGTGGTATTACATGGTATTGCATATTGTTACACTGGTATTACACTGTATTACATGATATTGCATACTGTTACACTCGTTATTACACTGTACCTGATATTGCATATTGTTACACTAGTATTACACTAGTATTACATGGTATTAAATATTGTTACATTGGTTATTACACTGTACCTAATATGGTAGATTCACTGAAATGGTGAACCATTAAAATAAGGTGTTACCGGGCAAATCAATCCACCCAGTCAGAAGTTATGGGCCAAATGAAAATTCCGCCATTTTGAAAGTGTTGTCTTCCAAACTCGAATCAGTTCATGAACCTACCCTAGAGCATTCACACACAAAATCTGGGACAAATCCATCCACCCGGTCAGTAGTTATGGGCCAAACAATCATTCGGCCATCTTGAATTCAGCCATCTTGAAAGTGTTGACCTCCAAACTCGAATCAGTTCATGAACCTGCCCTAGAGCATTCACCCAAAAAATCTGGGACAAATCCATCCACCCGGTCAGAAGTTATGGACCAAACAAAAATTCGGCC
>NC_085867.1:24861422-24863922 GCF_034702125.1 Engraulis encrasicolus | reverse complement strand
CCATGACTGAGGTACCCTGAACATGGTACCGTCCCACCGCACTGCTCCCCAGGTGCGCCATTGAGGGCTGCCCCTTGCACGGGTGAGGCATAAATGCAATTTCGTTGTGTGCAGTGTGCAGTGTTCACTTGCGTGCTGTGGAATGCTGTGTCACAATGACAATGGGAGTTGGAGTTTCCCAATGGGCTTTCACTTTCACTTTCAAGCGCTGTCCACATCAACTCATCGCTGAAGTCTTTACCTGACCCCAACACATCCAGATCATATCACTTTAACTCAGGTCACATGACATACACTGTTCAAGAAATACATCATGAAGTGAACAAAACATACAAAGGAGAAAAAAGTGAATATTCATCTAAAAAAAAAGAAAAACAAAAATCAGACAGAACATTTAAGTCAATGTTATTCAAAAATGGCCTCATGCTCTCATACAGGCCTGTCAGTGCCAGCTACTGTGTGTGTGTGTGTGTGTGTGTGTGTGTGTGTGTGTGTGTGTGTGTGTGTGTGTGTGTGTGTGTGTGTGTGTGTGTGTGTGTGTGTGTGTGTGTGTGTGTGTGTGTGTGTGTGTGTGTGTGTGTGTGTGTGTGTGTGTGTGTGTGTCTACCACTGTGTATAAAATAGAGGTGCACCGAAATGAAAATGTATGGCCGAAACCGAAACCGAATAGTAATTAATCACTTGGCCGAATACCAAAACCAAAACAAAATATTACACTTCAGTTAAAATGTATCAAAAGTTTTCACTATTTTTAAATATTGCTTAAATCTAGGGCTTACAAAAAATGTTTTTCAAAGAAATAAATCTTTTTTTGAAGTCTTCAAATGTTAGAGTAGAACTGAAATTAGTTTAATTAATGCCCATTTTCTATTCGGCCTTCGATTCGGCCACTCGATTTTGGTCGAAAACCAAAAGGTCCTTTTTTGCGTTTTCGGCCGAATATTTTCTGCGGCCGAATTTTCGGTGCACCTCTACTGTATACTGTATGTCTCTGTGGACGTTTGCGCATGCATCTGTAAGTAAGATAAAGACAGAGCTTACTGTGAGACAGACAGCTATGGAAACACAGAGAAAGACAGATATTATGACAGGAAGAGGAAGAGAAGTGGAAGATATAGTAAGAGAGATAGAATATGTTTTTGCTCAAGGATGAGTAAGAAACAGAGAGACAATGAAAGAAAGTACGAGAGAAAAAGAGAGATGCCGCTAGACAAAACGAGAGTGTGTGAATGTGAGAGTGAGAATATTTGTTTATGTAAGGGAATGTGTACTTTATCTATTCAAGTCTGAGTGTTACTGAATACAAACGAGTGTGTCACGGAATGTGTGTATATCTGAGAATGATGAAGAAATGATTCTGAGTGAAATAAACATTTTTAAAGCTGCCTGGTGAGCCTGTGTGGGTTTTTCTGGGGGAGCGCTGTAAGTCACCAGCAGCACTGCCATCCATCCCCTTTGACACAAATATGATGGTGTGTGTGTGTGTGTGTGTGTGTGGTGTGTGTGTGTGTGTGTGTGTGTGTGTGTGTGTGTGTGTGTGTGTGTGTCTGTGTGTGTGTGTGTGTGTGTGCCTGTGTGCGTGTGTGCACGTGCCTGTGTGCGTGCGTGTCACTATCACTCTCGGCCATCTATTCTCTTTGACAGACACTCTTCTGGGATACATTCCAACCATCAAGCATAGACGCGTGCGCGCACGCACACGCACACACACACACACACACACACACACGGCCTCTCTCTCCTCTGGGATGTTTTCCAAAAAAACACCATTTTGATGCTTTATGTCAGTGTCAGCCCTCAAAAGTCCTTTTAGCAGGGACACACAGACACACACACAGACACACACGCACACGCATAAGCACGCACACACACACACTTCCGCTTTACTTTCACGCACACAATACCACACACATTTGGCAGACACTCCAACAGGTATACTGTTATCACCTATGGTGTGGTGCTTGACCAACTCACCAAGGAAATCAAAATCTGGAACGAAGTCGCGGGCCGAACTCCACAATTATTTTTTTTAAATGGATTAAACTTGTGCATGCATACACTTCATAATAGTTAAATTTCACATACACTCTTTCCCATCATATCTGTTAGTTCAAATGTGTCAGACACATCCTGTGACACAGCAAATTTCATGTTCAAGTCATATTATTCTATACATTAATGATGTAGTATGTGGGCTAACTATAATCGACATTTGAAATGATCTCGCGATCCGAATAAAATGTCTCTGCTGGCCAAATTTGGCCCCCAGTCCTGAGTTTGACACCCCTGGTGTAGATGAATAGGCTTGTATAGCCTCTGATTTAGGTGCTAATCTATTTCCTCTTCAACCCAGTGCTGCCAGCCAATGCCGAAGGGTTGGGCAACAGAAAAACAGCTTTTATGGGTTGACTTGGCCAGGTACTTCAAGTAGGCTACTGTGTGTGTGTGTGTGTGTGTGTGTGTGTGTGTGTGTGTGTGTGTGTGTGTGTGTGTGTGTGTG
>NC_085867.1:24846422-24853922 GCF_034702125.1 Engraulis encrasicolus | reverse complement strand
GGAATCCGCCGCAGATTTTCCGCTTTGAGTTGAACTTTCAACTCGATCTACCCGGCGCGTAGAGGCGGAGAATACGCAATCCGCCTTGCGCTGACATTAGACGCGGAATCCGCTCATTTTCATTGACAAACAATAGAACACAACCACCCAGGGCTGGCCTGGCGGAGAAATAGGGCCCGGGCACTTTTGGCTTGAAGGGCCCCTCATAATTAGCAGCGCAGAACTGAGTCACCGGTGGGCCCCGCACTCGCGTGGGCCCCTATACTCATGAACGGCGTGACGTTTTCCATGTGCGTTACGCCCATTTGTGGGGGAACAGGTAACGCTTTATTTTACGGTACAGTATTTACTATGTACTTTCTGGGTAACAACTGGGTAACAGAGAGAAATTACATGGTACCTAGAATGTAAAAAGGTGGTAATTATGATGTAAATACTATGTAATTACAGGGGAAAAGCTCAAAACTTACCATGACACTAGACTGTGTATTTTCTGGGTAACAATTGGGTAACAGAGAGAAATTACCCAATTGTTATCCAGAAAATACACAGTGTAGTTTCATGGTAAGTTTTGAGGTTTTCCCCTGTAATTACATAGTATTTACATCGTAATTATCCCCCTTTTTACATTCTAGGAACCATGTAACTTCTATATGGTACAGTATTTACTGTACTTTCTGGGTAACAACTGGGTAACAGAGAGAAGTTACATGGTACCTAGAATGTAAAAAGGGGGGTAATTACGATGTAAATACTATGTAATTACAGGGGAAACCTCAAAACTTACCATGAAACTACACTGTGTATTTTCTGGGTAACAATTGGGTAACAGAGAGGAATTAGATGGTGTATAAAATTTAAAAGGGGGGTTACTACAAAGTAAATGCTATGTAATTAAGAAGAAAATATCTCATGAATTACTATGAAAGTACGGTGTATTTTCTGGGTAATTATTGTTTGATGGCAATTTAAAAAAGGATGAAAGTACTACCTATTTACCTGTTTGTTTTACAGCAATACCACATTTAATTACTAGGTTAATGTGCTGCTCTGGATGGTAATTACACAACTCCAAAGTCAGAACTTACAAGTGAATTGCCCCAGTATTTCATTGTAGTTACTGTGTTTATCACCATACATACCCATGTATTGCATGGGTAAATGTGGTACTTACCTGACAAAACAATTGCTGGTGTCACACATTGCCATTGGGCTTTATCTTCATTCTTGTAGACGTTGAGTCAAAAGTGTTTGGTAAGTACATGGTAGGTTTCTGCACTGTTACCAAGTAACATATATTTATTTACAAGGTAAAGAAGGGGAAACTGTACTGTAAAGTAAAGCGAATGCTCTTACCAAAGTATTACCAATTTCTTACCAAGTAATTAAACTTGTTTCATAAATCATGTAAGTACATGGTAAGTTTCTGCACTGTAACCGAGTTACAAATATTCAGCTACCAGGTAAAGAAGGGGAAACTGTACTGTAAAGTAAAGCGAATGCTCTTACCAAAGTATTACCAATTTCTTACCAAGAAAATAAACTTGCTATGGTAAGTATCTGCACTGTTACCAAGTAACAGATATTCAGTTACTAGGTAAAAAAGGGGAAACTGTACTGTAAAGTAAAGCGAACGCTCTTACCAAAGTATTACCAATTTCTTACCAAGAAAATAAACTTGTTATATATCATGTAAGTACATGGTAAGTATCTGCACTGTTACCAAGTAACAGATATTCAGTTACCAGGTAAAGAAGGGGAAACTGTACTGTAAAGTAAAGCGAACGCTCTTACCAATTTCTTACCAAGCAATTAAACTTATTTCATGTATCATGTAAGTAGGCCTACATGGTACGTTTCTGCACTGTTACCAAGTTACAGATATTCAGTTACCAGGTAAAGAAGGGGAAACTGTACTGTAAAGTAAAGCGAACGCTCTTACCAAAGTATTACCAATTTCTTACCACACAATTAAACTTGTTTCATATCATATAGGCCTAAGTACATGGTAAGTATCAGCACTGTTACCAAATTACAGATATTCAGTTACCAGGTAGCCTAAAGAAGGGGATGTTCTCATAGGACTCTGTGTTAATTGCTAGCATGGAGGTAACATTTGCACTGATGTAGTCAGAGAACGGCAGGAAGTACAGGAGAAAGGTATAACCCAATAACTTAACTCAAGGGGAAATGTAATATGAGCTCATTTCCAAACATGGGACAGTATCACTTTAACATCCGAGTTGGCAGCAGATATAAAGACTCATCAGACCAGGCCTACATTTTTTACAATACAAGACTAGAGAAAGTATTGCCTGGACTGTTTCTGCTGCCAACTCGGATGGCTGCCTTGTTCCACACACACACAGGTGCATATATTTTATTATTATTATTATTATTTCATTCCAGAATTCCTGCTGCCCGTTCTTCATTTCCATTTTCATGAATATCACTTTCCAATTTCTAGGTATTATGACAGCACACATTGCAATTTTCATCAATGAAAAAATGAAAAGGGGGATTTTCTCCATGATCCTCAATTTTTAGCTGCAAAACTTACTATGTTCATGTAACCCAGTTGACAAATGCATATTAAAAACGTATTAGTTGATTAAATAGCATAAATAGTAAAATGGGATAATAAATAGTGATAATACTGATAAGGCAATTCATGAATGAAGGTTTGGTATCGTTAAAAACACGATTAACATAGCAGTACTTTTACTGTGACAGTTACGTTATGGGACTTTTATTTTGACATGCGTTTCCACGCATTCAGCTTTCCGTGGAGCTGTTCCAGTCAGTTGAGCTGAGAAGAGCTCGAAAGCTGAAGGAAAGACTTCGTTTCTTCGGCTCCACCTTGGAGCTAGATATTGATAGAAAATTAATTCTAAGTTAAAGATACCTACTTCTAAGTTTCATTTTGGACCACCGAGCGACCTGCTCTGTAAATCTTTTGTTGTTTTGAAGAGCAAGAAGCTGCGCTTCGTCGTGTATTGTTTCTGTTGAATCGTCTGGGTAAGGCAACCACCTGTATTTTCCCTACGGATGTAACTTCAGTGTTATTGCTTATCACTGTGAAATACTTCGGTGAGACCTCAGAATTGTATTTTGTTTTGTTAATACTTGTTGTGTTTAGTGTGAAAAGGGTATATTTTGGTTGAATTGAGTATAAGTTTAAAGCTTGGAATGAGCGGCCTGTAATTCACATGCTTGTGATCACGCACCCAGCAAGTGCGAGGGGAGAGGTCTGAACAAGTCCTCCTGATCATTACTGTGCTCGGCAATATCTGTGTGTAATTCCTGCGGTTTCAGTACCGAGTGATGTTTTTCATAGTATTCATCCTGTTATTTGATAATGGTTATGTAACTGAATGGTATGCAATGCTTTTCAGTATAAGTGAAGTGTATGCGGTTTGCATATATTTTCCTTTGAGAAGATTGATATTAATGTTGTACAACCAGAGGTGGAAAGAGTACCGAAAATTGTAGGCCTACTCAAGTAAAAGTAGGCTATCTTTAGGCTACTTTGCCTAAATCCTGCTCGAGTAAAAGTAAAAGTAGGCCTACCTATCTAAAAATCTACTCAAGTAAAAGTAAAAAGTACTTCACTTAAAAATGCAATTTGAGTAAAAGTACTTAGTTACATTTAATTAGCTTTTCTAGACAATGTAATGTTTCTTTTTCTTGAATATCGTCCTCCATAACCTCTATCTCTTGCTTGGCACCAGCCATCATCCAATACATTGATCCAAGATAGTACAATAGTGAAAATGCTGTGTGCCATCCTGCATCATCTTTCATTTTCGGCAGATTGTGGCATTATTTTGCGTGGCATTTTGTCTATTTTTTTACTCAGTACTCAGGCCAGGTTCCAGTGTAATTGAGTTAAGAGTAAGTAAGAGTAAGAGTAAGAGTAATTTATTAGTCACATACAACCCTAGCTTAAGCTAGCATGCAGTGAAATGAGAGTTGGTAACTCCATATGTGCAGAAAAATAAATTACATAAATTAAGCATACATCGTAAAATAAAAGTAGTTTTCTTAATTGTCCATAGCTGTGTAGACTCAACAACAAGGTGAAGTTGTCTCTGGAAAGTGAACGTAGGCGTGGCAATGCACTGGCGCAGCTGTTGTGAAAAAGTCAAATGGTCATAGGGAAGACCTGCGCTCCCGTTGAGGCGTGATGGACTCGCCTAGTGGCAAAACAGCATCATCACGCCACTAGCTGATCACCGCGAGGCAAAGCGCAGTCCAATATCCACCCACCAAACGTGTGTGAAGTTGTCAGGTCACCGGTTGCTGGTCGATCGAGGCTTTTCCACTCCGATTCGCGTTTGGCATTCCCGTCTCCATGGAGAGTTCTGCAACCGCGTCGTCTCATCTGACACAATCCGCGGTTTAAATTAAGAAAAACAACCGAAAACATTGTGAAGACAGCACTTAAAAGTACCTTTTCTCTCACGCAGTCACGGCAACTCAAGTTCATTTTAAAATATGGTCTAATACCATATAAAATAAGTTATAAAGTTGCACAGTTGTGGGAGTTACCAGTAAGGCAGCCAAACAATGCAGCGCCATGGCAACAACTTGGGTCAAAATGTACTCAAGTACTAGTAAAAGTATTAATTTTAAAAACTACTTAAAAAGTTCAAAGTACTCATAAATGCTACTCAAGTACAATACTTGAGTAAATGTAATTAGTTACTTTCCACCCCTGTGTAGGCCTACAACTAATTTAAGTTTACTGTTTGAACTGATATTTGATAAGAAATGTGAACATTGTCCTGTGTACATGTGTAGCTTAACTAAGGGTATGGTTACACAGGTGAAGTTTTTTGGACCTGGATTCCGCTGTGGATTGATGACTGCGTTTGATGGCGAGCCACCCACCCCATTGAGTCGGATCCTGTCCTGTGTCATTGTACGTGGCATATGTGGTAGGGTTGTGACCTGCCTGTGTCACAACAACACTGACTGACTGACTTGAGTTGTTACTTTAACGGTTTACAAACTGAACTAAGGCCTTGAACTGAACGGAACTACTATAAAGGAACTACTTTTTTTTTTTTTTTCTTGAACAACTGAAAGGAACTCTTTTCTCTTTGAGGATTTAAAGGACTGATTTAAAGGACTGTTCCCAACTTTTGGAAAATAGACAATTACTCACTTTTGAAGGACAATTCATTTTATTTTATTTTAAAGGGTCAATTCTTTTCTTTTATTTTGGGAATATGTACATATTTTCTACCTTCATAACTAAAGAAAGAAAAAAAGTATATCCTTGTGTGGTGTCTTTTAATTGCACTTATCTTTTTGCACTCTCCCAGAGCCTAGTGTCTTTATTCTCTAGCTATTGAACCTGGCCTATCATCGACGTGTACATACCTAGTAGTGGGTTACATTCATACTAGTATATATTAGTTTATTACCTAAACATAATAAAATTTGGCAATAAGCAGCACAGTTCCAATGAGCAGCATAGTTGCAATACTGTCGTTTGCCACAATATACAATAAAAAAAATGATTTCCACAATAATGCTTTGATTTGCTTTTGATGTATTTTTTTCCCTTCTTTACCTGGTAACTGAATATCTGTAACTCGGTAACGGTGCAGAAAGGTACCATATACTTGCATGATTTATGAAACAAGTTTTCTTTCTTGGTAAGAAATTGGTAATACTTTGGTAAGAGCGTTCACTTTACTTTACAGTACAGTTTCCCCTTCTTTACCTGGTAACTGAATATCTGTAACTCGGTAACAGTGCAGAAACTTACCATGTACTTACATGATATATAACAAGTTTATTTTCTTGGTAAGAAATTGGTAATACTTTGGTAAGAGTGTTCGCTTTACTTTACAGTACAGTTTCCCCTTCTTTACCTAGTAACTGAATATCTGTAACTCGGTAACAGTGCAGAAACTTACCATGTACTTACATGATACATGAAATAAGTATAATTGCTTGGTAAGAAATTGGTAATACTTTGGTAAGAGCGTTCGCTTTACTTTACAGTACAGTTTCCCCTTCTTTACCTGGTAACTGAATATCTGTAACTCGGTAACAGTGCAGAAACTTACCATGTACTTACATGATACATGAAATAAGTATAATTGCTTGGTAAGAAATTGGTAATACTTTGGTAAGAGCGTTCGCTTTACTTTACAGTACAGTTTCCCCTTCTTTACCTGGTAACTGAATATCTGTAACTCGGTAACAGTGCAGAAACTTACCATGTACTTACATGATACATGAAATAAGTATAATTGCTTGGTAAGAAATTGGTAATACTTTGGTAAGAGCGTTCGCTTTACTTTACAGTACAGTTTCCCCTTCTTTACCTGGTAACGGAATATCTGTTACTCGGTAACAGTGCAGAAACTTACCATGTACTTACATGATACATGAAATAAGTATAATTGCTTGGTAAGAAATTGGTAATACTTTGGTAAGAGCGTTCGCTTTACTTTACAGTACAGTTTCCCCTTCTTTACCTGGTAACTGAATATCTGTTACTTGGTAACAGTGCAGATACTTACCATGTACTTACATGATTTATGAAACAAGTTTAATTACTTGGCAAGAAATTGGTAATACTTTGGTAAGAGCATTCGCTTTACTTTACAGTACAGTTTCCCCTTCTTTACCTAGTAACTGAATATCTGTAACTCGGTAACAGTGCAGAAACTTACCATGTACTTACATGATTTATGAAACAAGTTTAATTACTTGGTAAGAAATTGGTAATACTTTGGTAAGAGCATTCGCTTTACTTTACAGTACAGTTTCCCCTTTTTTACCTGGTAAATAAATATATGTTACTTGGTAACAGTGCAGAAACCTACCATGTACTTACCAAACACTTTTGACTCAACGGCTACAAGAATGAAGATAAAGCCCATGGCAATGTGTGACATCAGCAATTGTTTTGTCAGGTAAGTACCACATTTACCCATGCAATAAATGGGTATGTATGGTGATAAACACAGTAACTACAATGAAATACTGTTCCTTGTAAGTTCTGACTTTGGAGTTGTGTAATGACCATCCAGAGCAGCACATTAACCTAGTAATTAAATGTGGTATTGCTGTAAAACAAACAGGTAAATAGGTAGTACTTTCATCCTTTTTTAAATTGCCATCAAACAATAATTACCCAGAAAATACACAGTGTAGTGTCATGGTAAGTTTTGAGGTTTTCCCCTCTAATTACATAGTATTTACATCGTAATTACCCCCCTTTTTACATTCTAGGTACCATGTAACTTCTCTCTGTTACCCAGTTGTTACCCAGAAAGTACATAGTAAATACTGTACCGTAGAGAGAAGTTACATGGTACCTAGAATGGAAAAAAGGGGGTAATTACGATGTAAATACTATGTAATTACAGGGCAAAAAAAAAAAACTTACCAAGAAACTACACTGTGTATTTTCTGGATAACAATTGGGTAATTTCTCTCTGTTACCCAATTGTTACCCAGAAAATACACAGTGTA
>NC_085867.1:24833922-24841422 GCF_034702125.1 Engraulis encrasicolus | reverse complement strand
GGTACCTCTGCACCAAAAAAATAAAAACCTAGTGTGAAGCTAGGACTGGAAATACACAAATATACTATAGTGAGTGCTCACTTAAACAAGTCAAAGATGTGTGCATGCGCGCCTACGTGCGTGCGTGCATGCATGTGTGTGCGTGGGTGTGTACAGTATGTGTGCTTGTGTGTGTGTGTTCATTATGGCGTGCATGCATGTATGTATGAGCCCAAGGTGGTGCATGGATCACTTTAATTCGGGCATTGCTCCGGACCACTGACAAGCTCATTGGCTTTAATGCTGAGAGTGTGGTGGGAGCGGTGACTGGCCAGGATGGAATGACCGACATTACGAGAATAGATGGTCATCTGACTCACACACCCCCCCCCCCCCCCTCTATTTTGTGTGTGTGTGTGTGTGTGTGTGTGTGTCGTGAGTGTGTGTGTGTGTGTGTGTGTGTGTGTGTGTGTGTGTGTGTGTGTGTGTGTGTGCGTGCGTAATACTTTTATTAATCAGTGCCATGGAACCCTCCCATCTCACACAGGCTGTGTGGTGGATTTTAAAGCTGAAGAATATGCAAGCCTGTGTGTGTGTGTGTTTGTGGGTGTGGGTGTGGGTGACAGGCCTTTGTGCTAGAGTTCAGTATGATGGCAAGGTTTTGTAAATAAATAAATAAGGCCTTCCTTATACACAGACACACACGCACACAAGCACACGCACACACACACACAGAGACACAGACACAGACACACACAGACACAGACACACACACACAGACACAGACTAAGACACACACGCACACACACACACACTCACACACACACACACACACACACACACACACACACACACACACACACAGAGACACAGACACAGACTAAGACACACACACACACACACACACACACACACACACACACACACACACACAGCTGAGGTCATCCCCCTGTTAATGCAGCTGTAGAGTGTCAGAGATGCCTGGTAAAGTGGGAGACGCCATGGAGAGATGAAGTCATGCTCCTGCCTTAGGAGGGAGGAGGGGGGAGGAGAGGAGACAGGGACAGGAGGAGAGAGAGTGGGGGGCGGGAGGAGAGAGAGTGCGGGGGGGGGAGAGGAGAGGAGACAGGGACAGGAGGAGAGAGAGTGGGGGGGAGAGGAGACAGGGACAGGAGGAGAGAGAGAGACAGAGAGAGAGAGAGAGGTATGTGAGGTGGGGTGGGGGGCAGGTTTGAGAGAGAGAGAGGAAAGTGCTGTGACCTCCACCCCCATTTAGTGAGGAGAGGAGACGGGGACAGGAGGAGAGAGGGGGGGGGTCTGTTCTTACAATAGGTTAGGATAGGTGCACACACCCACATACACACACTAGGGGTGTGTTCAAAATATCGTTATCTGGATACGGTGTCGCAGGCCTCTTCACGATACATGTATCAGTATCCGTATACGGTATCACAGGCAGGGCAGTAACCAGACATTTTCAAATACTGAGGTCAAATACTGCAGTACTCTTCAATACTGAGGCATCAGCAGCGATATTTCATGTGCAACAAACAATTAATTTATCAAGTCGCTGAAACTGCTGACAGTTGCTCCTTGCTATGCAGGAGTAGCCCAACGGCTGTGTGAAGACCTTGTTTTACATGCACTACAGTGTAACTATTGCTCTACACAAAAACAAAAAAGTTACATTTGTTTCTGTCTTTCTCTCTCTCTGTATCTCATTTTAAAACTCCCCAAAACACCCAAGCACAAAGGCATGAACACGTACGCACACACACACGCATGCACACACAGAGACAGACAGACACACACACACACATCCTCTTCCTTTCACAGTCTCTCATTTTAACACCATCCCAAGAGGTATCAATAAGTGCACACACACACACGCTTGTACACACACACACACGCTCGCACGAGACCCCCCCCCCCCCACACACACACACACACACACACACACACCACCAACACGATTACCATCTTCATCCCTATACCTATGTCTTCCTCCCCCCTGTCTCTCAATTCAATTCAATACAACTCCACTTCTCCCTCCCTACCTGTAAATTCATCCAGAGGGTGGGCCTGTGGGGGGAGGGGGAATCTCATATATTAAACAAGTCCTGAACTGCTGCAGCAGCTGCCCTTCTTTCCTTCAGCTTACTGTACATAAACATACACCACTTCAGCTCCTCCTTCCTACAACTCAGTGGCTCTCAACCTTTTTATTAGCCCATTTTACCTCTTCATAAGCCTACCAACGCCCTGATTAGTATTAACAAAATAAAATAGGCTAATGCAACTGAGCCCCCAACTCAGGACTCCCTGACGCACCCTGCGGCGCTATAGATCCCCCATTTACATTTTCTGACACATGCATTAAAGATAATTTTCATGTGACACAACAGTGTACGGCAGTGGGTGGAAAGTAGATTCATAACGATGGCTAAATCTATGCCCTGGTGAACCACAGCAAAAGCCTAATGTTACCATCAGCTAACTAGCGCTGGATGTCTCAATGCAAGGCACAAATGAAGTTCAGGTATGTGCCCAGACTTAGCCCTCAGCGTCATGTTTTGACATCAAATGATCACATTGAAAAGGGGTCGAGTGAACACAATAATAACGTGATAATTTTGACAACACTAAAAAAAGACAAAAACATTTTAAAAGACTTAAAGTGTTTATGAAACGAAAACAAACGGTCATTCCCATTAAAGACTTGTTTTTTCTGATAGCATCGATGAGACTTTGAACCCAATCATCCCGGAGGAACTTGTGAAAATGGCAACTCAAAGTGTGAATTCTGTGAAATTTGGTGTGACTAATGAGCTGGGCTGTGACATCAAAGAGGAGAGTCCCTGGTTTGCTAGTATGGCGATCTGAGAAAACAACACACATTTGATGGACCCACATCTTATAAAGGAACCAAAATTCTGATACAAACATCAGTGTGTCGAAAAACCACACATCCAACCACACATCCATTTCAGAGGCACTGATACATCTGCAGAAAGTGATATGTCTGATAGGCGAAGTGAAGATTGTTGACATAGCCTGACAGTTCGTTTTGTTCATGGTTACGGTTGCTAAGGGCGCTTTGCCATGACCCAAAGATGACATGGCGTGTGTGTTTGTTGACAAATGGGGGGCCTTTTGATTAAATTGCGCGATGTAGTGTGATTGAAATGCATGTAGGCTACATGCAAAAATATCATCAACTAGAGAAAAAACGGAGGTATTAGGCTGTTGGAAAAATACCCTAGATAGCCTGAGTCCTCAGCATATTTTTAGCGTTTATCATTATTATTATTTTTTTGTGCTCCCTCAGCCTGACTCTGAGGACGAGGTGTGTCCAGCCACATGTGCACCACAATACTAAAAACAAACAATCAACGCTTCAAAGTAGGCCTACACTATGTGCATCTCCGTTTATTCGCTAAGCAGTAGCCCAGTCTGTGAGTTGGCTGTCCTCGACCGAGAGCACCACGCTGATGCGCGGATATCCTCCCAAAACCAATTAATTGACCAGTTGAATGGCAATCAACAAAAAGTGCATATTCTGAGAGCATTCGCATCGGTTTGGCATGTAATGTGCATTACCCTTTCCTGAAAACAACATACAAAGCAGATGGACAAGGTAAAACGAGTAGCCTAAAGCAAAGCAGTGCACTCACCTGTCTTCGTGCCCGAGCAGTTACAGGGGCAGTTTCAGTCTGCACGCCACCGATGTCAATTGTTGGAACTGCTTGAGGCAATAGCATTCCCTTCAGTCCAACCATGCCCACGATCTCCACATTTGTGGTGAAGCTTGCTTCAAAACCACACATTGGATCCACAGAGCCCTAGCTTGTTTTAGCCTTCTCCTTGTCGGCCACAGTTCCATCATTCTTCACAGAAGGGAACTTGTGCAAAGATATTCCTTCTGTCAAGTAGCCATTTTTGCAGCTGGCACCGTTCGGCCCTCCAGCAACACACTGCTTGACAATGCGCTTTGTTTTGGTACTAGCCGCCATTGATCTGAACCACAGACCTGTATTAACCTAGACTGGCAATGGGCGGTTCTAGCCAGTGGCAGCTTTTCGGATTGACCGGGCGCAGCCATCTTTGCCTTTTTCGCGCCCTGTGGGCGCCTCCCACAGACGTAGCCCCGCCTAGTGGAGACTATCGCAGCTGTGACCCATAGGAATGCATACGATTTCAAACGGTGATTACAACGTTATCAAAGTGGGTTTCAATCATTTTTTGTAAGATTTTGACAAGTCGTAACGTCTAAATTCTCACTCCACTAATGAAATAACCCTCACTACCTCCAAACGTTTTATTAGAGAGCCTGAAGCTGAGCGGTCTTGCCAGATCGGGCGGTTTCCCGCCCAATCGGGGCCGTTGAGGAAGACGGTCTGTGGGTAAAAATGGACGAAAATAATCAGTGTTATCTGGCAACCCCGAAGCCGACTGTTTTCGTTGCTGCTTATGCAGGTTTGTGGATATTTGTGACACTGAATCGGCCATGCTTACGTGTGTAAAGCTTATTTTATGTACTTAACTCAGATGTAATGACAACTGTGTATATAGGTATGTATATTTCTTAAATAAGCCGTACGTTTTCAGTGAAGCTACCGGTAACTGTGCTATTATTAATACCCCCCCCCCCCAAGGACGCTGAAGGTAACCTAGCAACAACACGGCACAGCACATTGCAGCTGTGAAAATAAGGAGCCACTTGAGAGCGAAACTTTTCTAGAACATTAATTTATACTAGAGCTATTGTTCTAAAGACGTTACACATGGCCTGGCCCAACTTAACTAGTGAACCAGTGTTGCAAAAAAAATATTTTTTTAAAAACCCCATCGGTGCATGACGTCATTACGTAATTACGGGAGTCTCCACCAAGATGGCAGACTACGATTCTGAGGCTCTGAGAAATCCGAAAATTTCGAGGGGCATTGCCAGTCTAGGTTAATACAGGTCTGTGATCTGAACAAGGTGGAANGAGGTGAACTCNCCCCTTTTATGTCACGCATATCATTTGCATAAAATTTGCATGTCACCAAAAAAAGTAAACATAACTCTTTTTGGGAACGTTTGAACATGACTTTTAGGACAAAATAGCACCCAGACAATATCCCATTTTATTCACAAGGCTTAGAACTTTCAGAATCTGTCCTGGAAATGGTCAAATTCCTTTACTTTGTTTTCGTTTCATAAACACTTTAAATATGGGGATATATGTCGCCGTGAAGACCATGTGTCGGCATGCACATGTATCGTAATACGCATCGAATCATGAATCCTATATCGGGATATGTATTGCAAGATGGTTGCCAATACCCACCCCACACACACACACTCACACACACACACACACACACACACACAAACACACACACACACACACACACAAACACACATATTGCGCTGTTTGGCATGGCTGTTCTGTGACCTTCACTCCGCCCCTCTCCGTTAGTAAGGAGACAAGCCGTGTGGGTGCTCCTAGCCAGAGAGAGAGAAAGAGAGAGAGACAGAGAGACATAGAGAGAGACATAGAGAGAGAGAGCTCCCAGCCATACCTAATGAGTCTGTCACACTCCACTAAGTGCTCCACCCAGCAAAGAAACAACAGCAAGACTCAGCCAAAAAGAAAATTATGACTCGTCGTCTAGCAGCGCGACAGTTGTTTTTAAGAGTTGGGGATGAGGCTGGGTGTGAGGGGTGTGGGGACTGGGGCATTTTGATGATGAGAACATTAAAACAGATTTAAGAGGGTTTGCTCGAAAAGAAAATATGTCCCTAAGCACCTCAGGTCAAGGGATTAGTGTGTGTGTGTGTGTGTGTGTGCATGCGCATGTGTGTGGGTTTTTTGTTGTGTTTTTCTTTGTTTTCACTACCCGGTTGAATTAGTTAGGGTGACCAAATTGTCCGTATTTTCCGGGACAGCCCCGCCAATCAACTATCCAATCTACCATCCTCGCGCAGCCCCCATCGCTTTAACTTGCTGACTCCCCGCCTCCGTGGAGCAAACAATCAAGTTGGCATTCCAAATAGTAGTCTGAAGTCAGGGTGCAGAGCTGCCATCTTACCTCAGACTAAAGCCGGGCATACACTGCGCGATATTTTCACTCGTGGGTCTTAAGCTTCTGCTCACACTGCACGATGGAATTTCACTGTTTAAAAGTTCACGACTCACGTCCTCACACTACACGAGCCGACAGTCGGATGCGAGCGAAATGCTTCCACCGTACGATGCGACAGGCATGTTTCCCCGGTCTGCAGAGGAGGGAACATGCGCACCTGAGGTGGAGATGAGGTCGCGCTCAACAGCGAATTGCATGGCCCTATTAATTTGTGCATGTGAAGTGTCAAATCGGGTCGTAGCACTGCTTTAACTGTGCGATTTATGCACGAGCCACGACCAGAATTTCAAACCGTTTTGATTTTCTTGCGACCCTGCGATTGCACGATCGTGAGGCGAAATCGCTTGTCGTTACCCCATGTACACTGCACGATGCGAGACTCACGATTGACCTGCGATTGAGCAAGAAATTGTCCCGACTCTCAAAAAGTCATGCGAGTGCCAAATCGGGGCAAAATCGGGGCAAAAGTCGCACAGTGTAAGCCCAGCTTAACTCAGCTGCTAACAACAGTTTTATGTTTTGGCAAGGATGTTCGCATTTCACACCTACCTCCTCGCTCCAATAAATGAGACATCATCATAACTTAACGTTGTAGACTATCAGAGACGGCATTTCCGTTACTGTTTATTATTCCTTCATGCTGATTTCGTTCACACTCGTAGTCCTGGCTTTACCGATGCAGGAACTGTGATTAGTTAGGTCCTATCATGTTGTCATTTTGGTCCTAAAGTGAAAAGGGGAAGAGGCCAGGGCGAGTTTGAAGCCAGAATGTAGTGGTGAAATTAAAGTTCCATCTCATTCATGCTGCCGTTACGACACCCTTCATTACAATGCTGTTTATGGCCGTTTGACTCGGTTTTAAATGTCATCACCGTTTCAAATTGTAAGCATACAAACTCTGTATCATGTCGATATCCGTTCCTGACTTCAATCACTGTCCATCACGGTCCATCACTGATAAATAGGCGGGCGGAATTGGGGGACGGGCGGAATTAGGCGACTTGACTATAACTTTCATATAGTCAGTTAATGTGCCTCACGTAGACTGGGATATAAACAGCAGTTAACACAAATTGAACGCAGATTTCCCCGAAATTAGGCTACAGCAATACCGCTAATTTGCTGTGTTATGTCTGGAGTGAAATCTGGAGTAACATGGCGGCCGCAGATATCGGAAACACGACCGACTTTCAGTCTAGTTTGTGTCAATGACGTTGCTTCTCATCGAGGCCAGAAGCACAAGCCGAGGACGGAGGGAAGGACAAAAATTGGGACACACAGACGTCGTAAAACAGGTAGAAAAAATGGATAAGGTCACCCTAAATTAGTTGTGTTGTTATGCATGTCTGTGTTGTGCATACTTGAACTTGTGTGTGCGTGTGCGTATGC
>NC_085867.1:24821422-24823922 GCF_034702125.1 Engraulis encrasicolus | reverse complement strand
TGACCTGTAATATTGGAAACGTGTGCCATTTTTGAGATGGGATGAGGATGAGGGCTAAATCACCCAACCTGGATATGCACCCAGGTTTGAATCCGACCCAGGTAATTTCTAAATACATCTCTCTCTCTCTCTCTCTCATCGGCTTGTGTCCTTTTTCCCTTTCTCTATCCTGCCGAGTAAAAGCTCATAAGGCTCAAAAGTCCCAACACTGCAAAGAAGGAAATGCCTTCTTTTTTAACTTTTTGCATTCTGACTGCAATTGTGTACGTCATTAAAATCTCAATAAATTGCCTACCACAGTAAATTTTGCAGCTTTGATTCAACAATTTGTGGGACAAATTATTATTATTATTATTTATTTATTTATTTTTGGTCTTTTACAACTTTATTGATGATAGGACAGTGTGAGAGGTGGACAGGAAGCGAACTGGGAGAGAGACGGGGAGGGGTCGGCAAATGACCCGGGCCGGGAATCGAACCCGGGTTGGTAGTAGCATGGCAGATGAGTGCTCTACCGGTTGGCCTCGGCAGGGCCGTCTAACCAAACATTTTATTATTATTATTATTATTAATTATATATTATTATATTTATATTTATATATATATATATATTATATATTATTATTAATTTTTGCGGGTCAAATTAAACACCATTTCTGATTAGTACTAATCTCAAAAGTCTTGAATTATAGCTGCAAAATATCGTGTGTAGGGATTGAGATTGTGATAACCCTGTAGTGATATTGAATGAGGCTATCCATTTACTGTCAGGTCAGTGCAACTTATTGACCTGTATTGTATTGTATGGGGAGAAACCAGTGACATCATATTGATATGCACCATGGATTTTTTAACCCTCACTTGGCCAGTGTCCTTGATTGGCACCTTGCATGGCAGCCTTTGAAAGCGATATGTGAGTATTTGTGTGTGTGTGTGTGTGTGTGTGTGTGTGTGTGTGTGTGTGTGTGTGTGTGTGTGTGTGTGTGTGTGTGTGTGTGTGTGTGTGTGTGTGTGTGTGTGTGTGTGTGTGTGTGTGTGCATGCATGTGTGTGTGTGCGTACATGTGTGTGATTGACTTGAACTGTAGGCCTTGAGCACGCAGTGAATGTAATGTTGTGGTGATCTGTAGTCAGTCATAGCAGAGCACGGTCACAGAGAGCCTGTCTGTATATGGGTTAGTCAACTCTCATCTGTGTGTGTGTGTGTGTGTATGTGTGTGTGTGTGTGTGTGTGTGTGTGTGTGTATGTATGTGCATGTGTATGCGTGCGTGCCTGCCTGAGTGTGTGTGTGTGTGTGTGTGTGTTTGTGTGTGTGTGTGTGTGCACATGCAAAATTCATCCGTGCATGAAGTAAATTCATTGACTTTCCTAAAGCAGTCTTATGCACACATACAAAGTGAATAAGTATGATAATAAACCACTCAAAATGAGCCTTCCCTAAACTGAAACCGACATGCAGTGTGTAAAATACACATAATGAAAGCTGTCACACACACATACACACACACATTTACTACAGTCTGAAATCTTTGACGCAGGTCATCATAATGCATGAAATACCTGTGCAATGGATTGTGTATGTTCCCATATATCCATGTGTGGGAGCTTGTATTTGTGTGCGTGTGTGTGTGTGTGCGCGTGCACGTTTGTGTGTGTGTGTGTGCGCGCGTTCGGCGTGTGTATGTGTCCGTGCCTGCATGTGTGTGTGTGTGTGTGTGTGTGTGTGTTTGCCAGCGTGTGTGTGCGTGTATGTGTGTGTGTGTCCAATTGCATATTTATTTCTGTGTTTTCTGTGTGTTTATGCTTTTGTTTTCTGTACAAGCACTGTAAGTGGCTGCATAAGTGAGTGAGAGAGTTTTGTTTTTCACTGGGGCTGATTTATGTGCATATTCCATGTACCACTTTGCCCTCTAATTTGTATCTCTCTCTCTCTCTCTCTCTCTCTCTCTCTCTCTCTCTCTCTCTCCTTTGTGTGTGTAAATGTTGTGCGTGTGTGTGTGCACACACGCGTGTGTGTGTTTGTGTGCGTGTGGTCTAAGCTTTCCCCTGTTGCATCGTTGGTGCCAACAGTCGTGAATATTATACAGTCTTTGCTTCAACTCACTGCTGTGTGTGTGTGTGCGTGTGTGTGTGTGTGTGTGTGTGTGTGTGTGTGCGTGTGTGTGTGTGTGCGTGTGTGGGGGGGGTTGTACCCCTCGACCGATCTCTCCAGCAGCTACCTTAACACAGCAAGCAGGAGATCTTATAAATGTGTTTTTATGGTTGCCATGGCGACACTTTGCATCTTTTAGTTGTAGGCTCCTGGCGATCTGAGTTTGAGAAGATTTTGTCATGGATTTTTTTTTGTGTTTACATAAGCATATAATGGCTCATTGTGTGTGTGTGTGTGTGTGTGTGTGTGTGTGTGTGTGTGTGTGTGTGTGTGTGTGTGTGTGTGTGTGTGTGTGTGTGTGTGTGTGTGTGTGTGTGTGTGTGTGTTTGTCATGGTGTGTGTGTATCA
>NC_085867.1:24813922-24816422 GCF_034702125.1 Engraulis encrasicolus | reverse complement strand
ATGCCTTATGGGGCCACTTTCTGAGGCTGCATGTTTCACTTGTCCACTAACAACTCCACTCTCCTCCCCAAGAGGTGAACAGCCATGCAGATTTTCAGCTCCAAGAAGTCTTACCGTGCGATCACACCGCCGGCGTTGAAAGAGCTACAATGTTGCTGACTCCTGCCTGGAAAGCACAGGTCAGGGGCGTTGCACGCGGCAAACGATTCAACCTGAAGCGCTCGACCAGGGATCTCGACCAACCGAAGCTCGTGTTTAGAAAAATTAGAACACTCCATTGGCTGACGCCTGCTGGCGCCGAGCTCATTACATATTTTTAGATGAAGTTCAACTTTTGACGCCCTCAACTCTAGAAACGCTTTTGCGGCTTTTAACGCTTCTGCCGCCTGCTCTCCCATACAAATTCAATTACTTCTGGCGCTTTCCACGTGTTCAACGCCGGCAGTGTGATCGCACGGTAATGTTCATAAAAAGGGCCAAAGGGCCATGTCTTCACTTTCCCACAGGTGAGGAAAAGGCTACTCTGATTCGATGGTAATTTCGCCCAAAAAAGACAGACATGGTGCCTCTATCCAGTGTAACCGAGTTTGCAACCTCCCACAACTCCAATTCGGCATAGGAGGGAGAGTATGATACCTCTGAGCTAAAGGTCTAGGTATAGGGTTGCCACCTGTCCCGGATTTTTATGGTCTGTCCCGGAAAGAAAAAATAAAAATCCGGGACACTGAATGTCCCGGAATTTGTACATGATGGGCAAAATCTGTATTTCAATCATCAGTAGGCTACCGTCAGTACTAAATTGCAGCGTGCCTACGTCCATAAATGTATGCACTGATGTCATTGGCTCAAGTTCTAGGCAGATTACGCAGCAAGCTCGTCTGGTGGGGCTGGCGCGCTGTTCGGATTCTGGAGTGTTGATGATGAGGTACTATGCGAGACAACGAACGGATCCAGTGAATAAAAGCAGAAAAGTTTTAACGTGAAATGGGTAGAAAGACGATAGTTCTACAGGAGGCGATGACCGTGACAGGCCAATAAAGGGAAAAAACGTAAAGGGTCGACATGATGCAGGAGAAATATGCGATGTGAGTAAAAAAACATGCCCAGTCGATTTTCTGCTAGCTGCTCCCTGTGCCCAGCGAAAATGCTTCTGTAGCCCATCTATGAACAATATGACGAAACCCTACTTTTAATAGCCTAGTAAGGTAGGGAAATTAAGGTGTCTGTCAGCTTACATCAATGCATTTCAAAACCTATCACAGATAAAACGGCTTAGATGACGATGCCACGTTTTTTATATAGCCTATTTTTAATCATCTATGTCAAATCCTATGTCAAATCAGAGAGCTACCATCATCAAACCATGAAATTCCGTGATTTTTGGTCACAAAATCATCACAGGACGAATTCAATGGAATCCAAATGGTCTTATCTACCTACTCCTGAATGTGCCCAGTTACAAGACTACCAGTTACATGTCCTATGAAGCCTATTTGTTCAGCCAGGAGCAGCAAGCAGCAGATGCACAGGCAAGCAAGCACCACACCCTACATCATTATATTCAGGTATTCTTAGAGACAATGAACAATTTCAGTATTTATTTTTGTATTCCACATAAGCAAACAGATTCCCCCTTTACCAGTGCCCAGTAGGCCTACTGCCTCCTCCTGTCATCAGCCAAAAAGTATTGGAAATAGTCAAAATAATAAGCCTGCTATATTTTGTTGGGCAATTAACTTAATAAATGGCTGGCAAACATGTCATTTTCAGCACACAAGGGCGATTGGGTAGAAGTGCGTGCACGTCGATTTGGTCGATTCGATGGTCAAAATGTCCAGGATTTTTGTCAAAGTGAAGTGGCAACCCTATCTAGGTACCTAGGTAGCTGTACCGCTTCTTTATGAAGCTCCTGGGATCTCCTAACCAGTGTTGCCAGATTGGGCGGTTACTTGCCCAATTGGGCTACTTGGGATGACCGCCTGCGGGTGAAAACAGGAAAAATTGGCCATTTTTATGCCCATAAAAGTCAGTGTAATTTGTTGAAATTGGGCGGAATTTAGCGCATTTTGGCGGGATTTGGTCAGACACATCTGGTAACACTGCTCCTTACGTTCCACTGCTGAACTTTGCCAGTTGGCATCCCATATACTCACCCCCTAAACCTCAGTCTCATCTGGGTCACGGCACCAGTGTAACCGAGGTCTTCCTATGCAGTCCCTCACTCAGGGCTCAAACTTGCAGTTCACACTCCAGTTCTGCATTGGAAGCAACAGATTGGATACCACTGAGCTAAAGATCTCAGTGCTCAGTGCTACCACATCTGTACCGTATGAGGCCCCCTGGAGAGGGGTTCAAGAATGTTCTACCGCCGAACTCTGCCAGTTGGCATCCGTTACACCGGCACGTCATTTCAGGAAATAATGGTCATTTACAGGAGGGTGTCATTGAGGGAAAGTCACTGTAACTGGCTACACGTTGCTGAATCTTTGGTGTCATTATC